>NW_027467758.1:92500-117500 GCF_046742065.1 Oratosquilla oratoria | reverse complement strand
ATGTTGTGATGCATGAGGTGGAATGTGCCCCCAAGCCCATTCCACCTCATGGGGGGTGAGGTAGTATGTGTGAGCAAATTTTGACGCAGCCCGAAGGGGTTTCCCCCCGTCTTCTCCTTTATGCATGGGGGGACGGAGAAGGGGGGTCGCCGATTTAATGAAGCGGCCTTGCTGTGGATGTGCTGTGTCTTGCGACACTGCTTCTGACCCAGGGCAGTGGACAAGGTGCAGGGATGACCCGTCATCCAGGAGGTGCTAAGATGAGAAGGAGGGTGGAGGGGTGTGGAGTGTGTATTCAGGGATGGATTGGGTGTGAATGATTTGCCTTTTCCTTTTTGGCTACCTCCCTTGTAAGGGGGAAAAAGCCTTGGTATATGTATGTATGTACAATTTCTCACGTCATTACTTTCAGTATTCCATGTTCCCTTTTGCCTATGTCATTCTAAACGTTCCACGTCTCTTACTTCATGCTTTGTTCTAAGTTCTGTGTACTGAATGTATCATATTAAAGGTTTTAGGTTACATATTACAAGATACACGTCCTATATTACATGATACGCGTTTCATCTTACTTGTTCTACTTTCAATCATGCAAATATTATGTTAACTTCACCTGAACCCAATCTTAACCTTTTTCCACTCCATTCGATTCCCGCACGACCAGTTCCAATCCCCTTATCGCCAACCCGACCACCACAAATCTATTTGTCTCCCCCTCGTTGGTTACCCAATCCATCCATCTATCCCTCCTATCTATTCATGTACCCTTCGATCATAACCAATCACTTCGATTCATCCAGCGATCACTACCAATCTATCTCGATCTCCTTCGATGAGTATCAATTCGCTTCCCGTTGTTTTCGTTGATGTATTCATCAATTCATCAGGAACACACAAAACAATTTCTACTTTCCCCAGTACCTTGCAACAGGCCCCTCGACCCAAATAATCAAGTATATGATACAGATTTTTTTTTTTGTATTACTAGTGGCCAATTCATAGAAAAAAACAGAAGTGAGGGGAAAGTACTATAACAGTAGTTGGTATATCTATATGTATATTTTACTCCACAGCAGATACATCTGCAGAGTACATATATATACATATTCATACACACACATATATTTATATATATATATATATATATGTATATATATATATATATGTATATATAATATAAATATATATATATATATAAGTATATATATATATATATATATATATATATATGTATGTATATATATATATATATATATATATATATATACTGTATATATATCAATAGATATTACCTTGGCATGTACTCGAGCCACACAAGCCCCAACCCCAATTCGTAAAACCCACATGCTTGACTTCTTTGCAATCTTTATCATCCACTGCATTCTCTTTCGCAATCTATCGCGATCCACCCTTCAGACGCTGCCATAAGGTTCTAACTTTTAACTTTCTCAATATTTAGTTCGCTTTATATATTTCGTTGTTGCAAGTGGCATACAACTTTGTTGTGCAATAGAGGCTACGGACCACTGCCTGTAAGGGGTATGTAACGGTCGAGGACTCGTTCAAATAAAGTGCCATGTTCTCAACATCTTAAGAAATTTGTCTTCCAATTGATATGGTATTCGTTGCTTAAAATCAACTATATTACATAGAGTCAATGTACATCAGAAAACACCGGCCCAATTCAGTCCTTTTTTTTTTTTTTTTTTTTTTTTTGTCTATGTTCTTTTATAATAACCAATGCTATTATTACTATTGTTTGTTGTGTACTTCAGTTATACTATAATTTTCTCTTCATTTCACCTCACTTTTACCTTATTTCAGTTTAGTTTAGTTTTAGTTTAGTTTAGTTAATTTAGTTTAACTTCGTTTACTTTAGTTTAGTTTAGCTTCATTTAGTTTAGTTTAGATTAGTTTTAGTTTAACTTAGTTTAGTATAGTTTGTTCTTTTTTAGTTTAGTTAAGTTTGTTTTTACTTGTGTATCCAATGTTATTTGTTGTTACTCTTATTTATTGAATTTTTGTCCTGGTTACTTCATTATGAATCATTCGATACTGCTTCTCTGCACTTTTATTGATTTTTTTTTCATATATACTACGTAACCTCTTTTTGTTTGGACTGTTGCCTTGCAACTGAATTCAGCCAATGCAACACCTGTTTAGCGGAAGGATTGATTTTTAACAAACCACTGCACCTTGGTTTATAAGTAATCTATTCAATTTCCTCTCTAATCAATTGCTATCTTTTCCAACTTAAGCATCGACATGAACTCTTCATGCAATTCATATTCACCTATATATTTGCTTATATATTCACCTGCTAATCTTTAAGTTTTATAGTTTAAGACAGACACGTGCAAGACATCCAGCGGATATGCTTTAAACACTGTGAATTGCACGATATACATTAGGTAAATTTGTATGTCTTTACAAAGGATTACAAAGGATTACAAAGGCGGAGCATACCGACAGGAGACCTTTTGATCCATATCTAGGTCGGATGCGAAAAAAAATCATATTAATAATAAAATGATAAAAACTATGATAATGTAAATAACAAATAAAATACATAAATAAATGCATAGGTATAGTTAAATAATAAACAAACAGGTAAATAGTAAATAATGATAAATTGACATATAACTAATAATAAATGAAGATCAGACAGACAAAAGATAACAAAACAAAAACAAATGATATAAGATAAATTATAATCATTACAGCATCTTACTTAGGTATTTATCTAAATGATTCTTAAAGCCTCGAACTGAACTACATTGCACTACCTGTGAAGGAAGTTTATTCCATTCATTAACTACACGGTTGGCAAAGTTGTTTCTACCCACTTCTACCCACTTTTGCATAGGAATAGAATCAATATATACAACAGTTTACATATGTAACATAGAATACAATAATACGCATACCACAATCAAGATGCCTTCACAATTTATTATCAAGGAAAGGCATGACATAACTACAATTTTAGTATATCGATATTAACAAGAAGATCCCTCAAGTTATGCAAAATAGCACAAGAGCATAAGAAAGATTATAAAGGTACAGACAAGGATAATCAGAGACTTTGTTCGTTATTTAATGACGTTTCATCTTTCTCAATTAATCCCAAATTAACATTTATGAATAAATAAATAAATGAATATTTAAGTGGAATAAACAGTCTTATTCAGATTTCCAATACACCGGCCAATTCTATGAAACACTTATTTCCACTACAGTCTTTAAAATTCTTCGCTACAGTCTACAATATACTCAGCTGAATAGAATCATCTGTTGCTCGTTATAATAAAACCTTTCAATTGCTTCGTCGTCCCTCAATCTCCTCCTTTTTATCGTCTTTCTCCTTACTCCTAATTATTTCTATACCTACTCTTCAACCCTCTTCTTCCTCATCCTCCTCCTCTTCCTCCTACTCACCTTCCTTCTCCTTCTCCTCCTTCTCTTCCTCCTCCTTCTTCTCCTTCTCCTCTTCTTCTTCCTCCTCCCTTTTTCCTCCTCCTCCTTATCCTCCTTTTTCTTCTCCTCTCCCTTATTCTCATCTGCCTTCTCCTTCTTCTCCTCCTCTTTTTTACCCTCCTCTTTCTTCTCCTCCTCCTTCTCCTCCTGCCCCTTTTTCCCCCTCGTCCTCCCCCACCTTCTTCCTTCCTCCTCTTGTGCCTTCTTCCCTCCTCTCCCTTATTTCTGTGCCCACCTAATGACTGTGTTTATCTTCGCTCTCAGCTCTCCATCTGATAGGGAACACCAGACTCTTCGCAACGGTCCTCCATTCTAACTTCATCACACCGTTCTAAACTTTCTAATTTCAATTTTTTTTTCTTGCCCAGTAAATGCATCCCTGGTCTTCACCAGTAACTTAACTCCACCCTTAACCATATCTCCTGCCTAACCAGTTACGAGAAACCAACAGTTAAGGGGAAAATTATGTACTCTCTGACAATACCCCCAAAGTTGTCAGGTAACCATTTTCGATTATGCCAACTTGAATAAGCTAGACAGCTAACAGAATGAAGATTTGGGGCAAAGATAATCTTTAAGGCAAGCTCTGCCTATTTCACTGCAAAGACCTTATTTGTTATGCAACATGTACAGTGCTTATTTATGCAACAATACAAAATATATGAATTGACAAATAAAACAACTATAAACAAATATTTGTGATATACTTTACAATTATCTCAATGAAAAATAAATAAATATTTTATAAATACATTATACGGATATACTCAGTACAAATGACAGTAGTACTGGTATATAATTTATTCATTTAGAGTATAAACACTTTGACATGGTCATCAACACCACCAGTAATCTTATGCACTGTAAATGGATATACACATATATACTGTATGTATATGTCAATATAGATTTAGCTGTGGAAGTAGGTATGGATATGTAAATAGATATAGATAGATAGATAGAGAGATAAATGTATTAATGCATGAATATATATATATATATATATATATATATAATATATATATATATAATATATATAATATATGTATATATATATATATATATATATAATATATATAATATATGTATATATATATATATATATATATATATATATATATATATATATATATATATATATATATATATATATATATATATATATGTCCATATGTCCATGGTAGGTATCTTTATGAGACGGACATCAGAGTGAAATCTCCTTGCTGCCGTCTCCAAAATTCGTTAACACTCTATTGTAGTACATCCAAATATATTACAAGAAATCCAGAGCGTCAAATATTAGCCCCCAAAATACCCCTTCACGTTATCATGATCTATCCAAGAAAGTTAATGCCATCTATGAATTTGTCTTCAGACCAAAGACTGTAAACTTTGTTCTATTTCTTACACAGGAATAATGATCACTATCTCAAGACGATTAACCCACCATCTACAAGGAGGTGCACCCAATATTTTTTTCTGTAAGAGAAAAACTGAAGCTCCCGTACAAGAAAAACACTGGAAAAAATATCCACTTTAAGGTCCCTGAAGCCCTTTATATTAGAGAGTGCCAGGGAAACGCTACTTTCGCTCTTCCATCCTCCCTGTGTGTTTGCTAGGCCTGCTTGGAGTAGTGGGTAATGCTCATGCCTTCAAACTCGGAAGGCCTGGGCTCGATCCCCGGTAAGTGCAAAAAGTATTTTCATGGCTTTCCGACCCCTCTCCACAGCGGCAGACCTCAGAGGTGCGGTAGGTCAGTGTCAAATATAATGCTAACGCCTGATCAGTATGATCGAGCTGATTATACTGATTTCATACTTAATTCACAATTACGGACATTTCAGTATACCAAAACAATCACTTCACATGCACTCCTCACCATACATACAGCCTTACCCATCGTGATGAGAAACAGAGGCTGTACGTCCCTCAGGAAGCCTCAGTTGAGATCCATCTCAGCTGCGTCAATAGGGGACGGAATAATTTAAAAACAAAATATTCAAAACATACCAATTTGAGGCCTTGCAATCGTCTCAGTCTCATTTTTCTAAGGAGAGGGAGGCAAGATCTCAAAGCAGGAATAGAATGCAGTTGAAGGAAAATTACCTGCTACCTTACCATCTCCATGTGGTGTCCGTGGATTAATTCTCATAAGGGTTTGATGCTAAGAGTAAGGAATTAATTGACACTTACAGTATAATCAATCTCTATCAAACTTTTCCCCTACTAACAGTAAAAATAACTTAATTCTTCAAGCTAACATCCTAAATTCTTCCGTTGATGGTATGTGACTGTAGGAACAGAAGATGGTGATCTCTGGAGGCCCGTAGTCACAGACCCCGCATGTGACATTGAAGGCCCATTGATCATCCTGTGGTGTGACTAGAGAGCAATACAGCACGACAATAGCCTACAAAGCTAATCAGCCCTATTCAGGATCCGATATGATCACTCAATATGGGCAGAAGGCCAGAAAAATTGTCCTAAACACTGCCTCCCTAAACACAGCCTGGTTGAGGAACGGTATCTTTCGAGGACACCCAAATGTGACATGAATGTTATCAACAGAACCAAGTACCACAACAGACAACTACAGTACGGATCCCATTGAGTGACACTTGATTCCCGAGCCTATCTAGGTCTCCTATTCAATAAGTTGGTTCATACCGAGACGATGTGGACCTCACTTAACTTTCCAAGATCATTGGGCATAAAATTCAATAGCACCGAGTCAGTAATAAAGAAATCCCACAATATATCATAGGATGAATTTGAAGACGAATGTGGAACAACTCACGAAATATGACAAAATCAAAGGTTTATCATTCCTGGCAGATGTATAAGACCAACCAACTCCACATGAAACGTTTTACACTATTATCTAAATAGCGAACACCCTACCTATGCAATACTACACAGAATTAACTATAGAAGGAACAGTAAGATGATAAAAAGTAGTCAAAATACATCGGATTTAGAAAATCATGAACTGCACATAGACCAATACCCCAATACTAATAGTGACATCATACCAATCGCCTGCTTTAACCTGATTAACCGTGCGTTACCTAAAACGTGTTATAAAGGACTCTCCACGCCCTCTCCACTGTTTCCTTAGCCAACGGTGTCATTGCATAGAAGGTGTATGTGCATATTGCTCAGCCCCCGCACATGGTACCCTATGCTCAAACCCAGTCAGATGTACCTACTGCAATCAAGATCACCCTTCATTATCCTCAAACTGTAAAAAGACGTCCTCTGTCTCAGGCGCTAGGAACGCATTAATTTCAAACAAGTCCGAAGACGAGTACGATCCAGGATGATAAGAACGCAAACGCACTACGATTCTTTAAGCAAGACCCTCTCCCACCATGAATATTCCACATGGCTGACCACATCCAGATAGACCATTTACATGATATAGAAATTCCTTGAACAACTCCTACATCCCCCCGTGTCACCAAAACCCCACCTCCCTTGTAAAGAACGAACTCCAATACAGCCCCCTCCATCAGCACTAGTCCACCCTAATACCTACAGCCCGACCACTCCAAGAAAAGACTCAGGTTTCTGAGAGAACATCAATTACACCACACTGATACATGGACTCAGAAATTTGTCTTAGGAAGAGAGGCTTAGGCACCTTAACTTACACTCTCTGGAGAGACGCAGAGTGCGGGGTGATCTAATAGAGGTGTTCAAGTGAAACAAAGGCTTTAACAAGGGTGATGCAAACAAGGTCATCATATTAAAACAACAGGGCAGGACTCGCAGTAATGGTTATAAACTGGACAAATTTAGATAAAAAAAAAAGGCAAGAATTGGTTTACTAATAGGGTGGTCGACGAATGGAATAAACTTAGTAACCATGTAGTTTATAAGAAACGATTAGACAACTTTATGGATGGATCTGACAGGTGGTGATGGATACGGAGCTGCCTAGTGTAGGCATTATGGTCCCTTGCAGTCTCCTTCATTCTTATGTTCTTATGTTATGTTCTTATTAAACTCCTTATCCTAGAAGCACCAACAAAATATACTTACTCCAAGAAACCAAAGTAAATATTTTCCATCTACAATAGCTATCGGAGCATACACAACTTCAAAATTTAACGTATGAACAAGAATCCATCCTACACCAAATACCAACCACACACGCACTGACACCAAGAAATATAACCATCCAAGACCTCTCAATGTTCCCACGAGAGCCAGAGTTACTCCCATCCCCTCCTCTCCTTTCCTAGATAACACTCATCGAAACCCATGACCAATAAAACCTACACCAGCCCTATTAATGAACAGCAAAAATCGACCACCATATCATAGCAGTCCAAATAACAATGTTCTCCATCATGTCATGGAGTTGCCGAAAATTCATCACAAATTGGATTTCTTCTAGTCTTCTCTAGCAATACAAACCTGATCACGTCAGCTTACAAGAAACACCTAGCTACACGCACACACAAACACAAACACTTAAAAGGCTATTCTACATTTTGATTCCCAACCTATCCCTACCAAACCATAACATGGAGGACAACATTCCAAGTCCTTCCCAGAAACTCATCACTGTGACTTATACTCCACATTTCCTAAGCCATTGCAGCCAAACTTTTCCTACATCACCCCATCAGAAAACTTTATTTCAGAAACAATATCAGACCTCCTTCACCGACTCCCTCCCTCCCATATCTTCCACCAGAGGACTTCAGTGCAAGATACCTCTTTTAGGGTGACGCCACCATAATTCTATGAGGCAAATTAATATATCTTTAATAACAACCCACTTCTTGTCACTATACAGCACATACCTACCTAGAACCCTCCACCTCAAGACTGCCCTACATATTTGGTAAAATACGTCCTCTGTCTCAGACACTCGGAATACATCAGCTTCAAACAATCCCAAAGATGAGCACGGTCCGGGATGATCAGACTGGAGTCACACGTGAAAGCAATGCAATTCTTTAGGCCCACCCCCACTCCAACCCCACCCTATACATTTCCACCCTACCGACCACACCCAGAGAGAATACCCATATGATATAGAAACTCCTTGCATGACTTTTACATCCCCACTCCCCACTATCTAAATTGTGTCACCGGATCCCGAACTCATTCCTCATTCTCCCCCCTTGTGAAGAAAGAAATCCTCTAGAAAAAGAAAAAAAAAATATCCTCCAGTCCACCACTACTAACCCGATGAATAATGCGCCAAACACTAAACCTCTGCAAACAACTACCACCCAATTGTATTTACAATCTGCCTCACTGAATTCGTGGAAAAATTATTTCATTCTGACTCTTATTGTGACTGGAACGCCATTCACTCATGTCACTAAAGAGATCCTAGTGCAAAGAGAAGTTGTAGTCCGCATGGCATTTGCGTATAAATAAAAAATCGATTCTGTATTTTCATTTAGATAAAACATATTACAAGTAAAGGAAATAGAGGACCATATGTAAACTTTACTTTGTCACCCGACAAGAACCTCTCTCCTATCTACTCATGCAAGATGTCAGTTTATACCCCGATGGCTTTATCTCTAGCCATGGAGTAGATTACGCAGCATTGTCCCAAACTGAAACAAGATCTGGATCCCTTCTATCACCCCATCGCCTCGATCTTCACTGCTAAATTCTACCTTCCTCCTTGTCTTATATATTGTTCAAAGCTCAACCCCCACTTGCATCTTGTATACTCATGTCATATTCACAAAATACTTTAGAGGCAATTTCTATCCACATGCCCCGCTACCCACAGGTCCACAATATTCATTCTTGGATTATCCAAAATCCCGCCCACTTAATTTTTTTTGTCTTTCTGCGGGGTGCTTTCTCACATTGGCATCCCCGGCAACGAACGAGCTGACAAAGTGATTCGCAAAGCAGCATTCACCCTTGTCAGTACCTCCACCTCATTACCAGTAACAGACTATTATACATTCCTCCATGTATGCAATATCAAACATGGTAAAGACGCATATAACAACACACAACAATCCACCTACAGTAATCAAAATCTACATATACCAATGCCGATTGTCACATCAACATAACCACTTAACCAGCGTATTGAAACAATACTAGTAAGCCTAAGAACAGGACGTTCCCGCCACACATATGACCACCTCATGACAGGGAACGACCCTCCTACCTGTCAATGCAAAGCTCCTCTCACAATACCATACATACTACTAGAATTTCCGATTTACACAACATTCTGTAACAACCAACTACAGTCATCTATCCCCTTCAACGGCAATGACACTACGCAAGATTATCGACAAGGATAGAAACGCCAGAAAATCACAGTACTTAACAATTAAGCTAAGAAGAAATCTAACTTCCCTAAAGGGCTGATCACTTGACCAGCATAGGTCTCACAAGTCCCACTTCTTCCACCTACTTCTCTCTCGTTGAATCAAAGCTACAAGACCACCAATCCCCACACCCCATCACTCATGAAACCATATATTTAAATAATTTGATGTTAGACTGGATGAAGTTTTCCAGTGCCAAGAGAGGAATACCTAAATGAACTTAGCTGTGGCTGAGGCCGTCACATTCGCCTCTTCAGACAGAAAACGGGGGGGAACCGTTGATGATGGGGTCGGATAATTCCTGCTTAAATGAACTTAGCTGTGGCTGAGGTCGTCACATTCGCCTCTTCAGACAGAAAACGGGGGCAAATGGTATTCATCGGGAGCTGTTGATGATAGGGTCGGATAACTACTCGTACTGCTTAAGAGGTGGGATCACAACATAGCGTCGCGCGAGTTTTTCCATGATTCTAGATGATCTCATGTCACCCCATGATTGACGAGTCATTTAACTTCATCCTTCTTCGTGGTGTGCGAACTTACGAATTTACATTGTAACTATGTGGATCCAGGCTCGATCCCCAAAGTCTACCATTGACTGCCAACTCTCCCCTGCATTCCGAGCTTTCACGGCAAATGGAGGATTGTTCGGTTGCAGAAACCTTCCCAATTAGCTCTTTTACATAATTGTATGTTCAGAATGTGAGAGACTTTTTCGTCCAAAATTAATATAGAAAACGTGATAAGCTTTTCAAGTATGGTGGTTAGTTTAATGATCTTATTTTTATTAATTCCCCTTGATTTCAATCAACTTTGCAGAAACTCCTCAGTCACAGCAGAGGGTTAAACGTTTACTAAGATACTGTAACCATTTATGTCTGTTAATGATTTCACTTTCATTTTACTTGGACTAATATAGGAGACTCATTTTCATTTTACCCATCTCTACCAACCAACCCCCCCCACTGACCATCACTTCCTCCCCCGTTTTCCCAAAACCATTTAACCAATCTCACAAACTCTAACTCAATCTATATCCACATCCTCCTCTCCCCCACCTCCCCGGTTCTCCCTCTCCCACACTCCCTCCCACTGACAACTCCCATTCCAAGGGGCCCCTCATACATCAAACCGTAAAATCCCATCACATTGAAATTCAGGAAGGTGGTCCCATGTTATTTATTATCAGCAAACAGTTTGGCTTAATCCATCAGGGGAAGATGCAGAGTGCCCACTGACCCGCGTCCTCGTGAAGCCAATCCTCGGAGGACTCTCAGAGCCACGACCAATCAGAGAGCAGGTAACATCGATGATGGACCAATAGGAAAGCTTCCTAGTGATGAAGTTTAAGCGCCTTGACAATGTAATCAGGGGACGGGTGAGACCTCACCGAGATTGCTGCTGCTGCTTCTGCATCTGCTTCTACTTGTTCTTCTCTTTCTTCCTATTTTTCGTCTTTCTTCTTCACCTTCTTCCTTTTCTATTTGCGCTTGCGGAAATGAGGGTAGAAGAACTGGGAAGTCAGGGATGAGACATATACTCGTAAAACCTGCTGTATGACATCGAGAAAGGTAAGCATATGCGTGTATGTATATATGCATATATATATATATATATATATATATATTTATATATATATACATATATCTATATGTATATATATATGTGTATGTATATATATATATATGTATATATATATATATATATATAAACACATATATAGATAGATAGATAAATAAACACGTATAGGCCTATATATATATATATATATATATATATATATATATCGCAAAAATAATCACAATAACGCGTGACGAAAAAATATTGCAGAAACCACAGGGAAATTAAAGTCGGAATACTGAACGTTTTCGTCTATTACGACATCCTCAGAGTACAAAGAAAGAAAAAATAGAACACAATATTTATACAGAAGAAAGAAAACTGGGAGAGGTCATAGCCACATAAAACCTTCGGACATTATACATACAACACATTTAATTACAAATGGAAATGTTAATGTTAATAAAAATACATATACATTCATATACACATAGAAATGGTGATAGTAACAAGAAAAAATAATAATAATAAATAAAATAAATTAAAATAAAAAGAACAAAAACCATGTGGCCGAAAGGTCCATAGGACAATTGGTACAATTAGGAAACTAGATACTGCTTTACTATCCTATGATATTGTTTTGTTAAACCAAAACACAAGTAATATTATCATCAAATTGTACAAAAAGAAAAAGAAAAACAATATTTAACAGAAATACAAAAACTGGAAAGGTTATGCCACATAAAACTTTCGGACGTTATACATACATACACACTCATATACACAGAAATATTAATGGTAACAGTAAATGAAAAAAAAACATACACAATCATATACACATGGAAATAATAATGGTAATAGTAAAACAAACAAAAAATACAAAAGAACAAAACCTTGTGGCTGAAAGGTCCACAGGACATTTGGTACCATTAGGAAATTTGGTACTGTTTTACTATCCTATTAATTATAAAATTGTCTAGTTTAAATAAACCTAAACTCAAGTTAATATTATTATCAAAATTGTTCTTTGTTTTTGTATTTCTGTTAAATATTGTTTTTCTTTTTCTTTTTGTACAATTTGATGATAATATTACTTGTGTTTTGGTTTAACAAAACAATATCATAGGATAGTAAAGCAGTATCTAGTTTCCTAATTGTACCAATTGTCCTATGGACCTTTCGGCCACATGGTTTTTGTTCTTTTTATTTTAATTTATTTTATTTATTATTATTATTTTTTCTTGTTACTATCACCATTTCTATGTGTATATGAATGTATATGTATTTTTATTAACATTAACATTTCCATTTGTAATTAAATGTGTTGTATGTATAATGTCCGAAGGTTTTATGTGGCTATGACCTCTCCCAGTTTTCTTTCTTCTGTATAAATATTGTGTTCTATTTTTTCTTTCTTTGTACTCTGAGGATGTCGTAATAGACGAAAACGTTCAGTATTCCGACTTTAATTTCCCTGTGGTTTCTGCAATATATATATATATATATATATATATATATATATTGTGTGTGTGTGTGTGTGTGTGTGTGTGTGTGTGTGTGCGTGTGTGTGTGTGTGAGTGTGTGTGTGTGTGTGTGTGTGTGTGTGTGTGTGTGTGTGTGTGCGTATGTGTGTGTGAGTGTGTGTCTGTATGTGTGTGTATATGCATACGTATATATGTATAGATGTATGCATATCTATATACTAGTAATTTTTTTCTAATCTGACAAGATAGCGTTCTCGACCGTTCTCATGAATCCATCCTTCATCCATTCCAACAGGTTCCTTTCAACTCCTACATATTCAAATTTTCCCATTCATCTTTTGCAAGATACTTTATCAAAGACTTTCTGCAGATCCAAGAATATGCAGTCCGCCCACCCATCTCTCTCATGTAGCATATCGATCGTTCATAAGTAAAATCTTAACCAATCTGAGACACATAACATTCCTTTTCTAAATCCAAACTGTTTACTCGTACCTAGCAAGAACCTTCTCTCCTTCAATTATCTGCTTCCACTCGTCTTGGACAAGTCTCTCACACATTTACTTTCCATAGTGGTCAAAGATATACGATATAACATGAGATTCCTATTTCATGCCATCTGGACAAACATTAAGCTCATCCATCTTGTTTATCAATTGTTCTATGCATTATTTGAAAAAAGTCTACTGTGACGATGTATCAAGAAGTTAAAAAATACATATTTATGTTCTTTTGTCACCGAAGTGCTTATATAGGAGACTCTACAGAAATATCCTGGGCTGACTATTTTGAAGTCTATTCAGGCTTTCAAATTCATCTTTAGCTACTTTTCCTTTCCGTGCTTTGGTGATCACACAAGCTTTTGAAGACTTCTTTTCATTTTTCTTAGCCACGTGCTTTTTCAGTGCCACATATAAGCCAGTTATGTCTTTTGACTCGTTGTTGTGAGACTTTCTTTACGATAACAACCACGGAGATGTTGCCATGTAATTGGTCCACATTATCTCTCATTGGATGAAGTTCAATAGAATATGGAATATTACTTTGATTGGAAAATATTTATCTAAAAATTGGGAAGCAATATATCACTGTAAAAACTGAACAAAATATCTGTTCACGATTTTTGATGATCACACATTTTGATAGTTCATACCTTTGTAAAGTATTTGCTGATGATATTAAATTTGTGAGATGAATAGAAGAATACTACAAGAGGTGCAGAAAATGAGGTAGAACAGAGCAGAACAGAATAGAAACTAGATATTTTAAACCATATACAGCACCTTTGCACCATCATATGCCTCCATAACAAAAATATTGAAAAGAGAAAACCATTTCTAGACTAATCTAAAAATAATATTATTTCAATTTTCTAAATTAGTCAACATTCATAGACTACAGACTGAACAAAAAAATAGAAATGCAGCTTCGTTCTTCACCACTACGTTTAGATAATATGTTACATTAGAAAAAAGATAAGTACTAATAGCTCTCATAGGTAAGCTAACTTAACTAGTATAACTACATTTAACAAGTACAGAAAAATTTAAACCAAATAGTACAATTCTTTTCTTTTCAATCATAAAAAATACACCTCGTTACGCATTTCCATATTGTTCTTTCCCCATTCTATTATGGGAATCCCGAGGAAATATTATATTGATGCACAAGGCTCCAAGCTGGAAAAGTCACGAATCTTCTAATGTAACACGTCTGACTACCTAATTGCCTTGTAACTTGAAGTAAGCATTCAACAACTACGCAAAGTGATTGGTTCTATGTAACGAAACTCCTACTTTAATTACATATCCTCATACCATGTTACTTTTTCTAAAACATTTCCCCTCCTAAATGAATACAATTGAGTAAGGTTAGTCTACTTTTGATCTAAGTGGGGCTGAAAAAAAAAAAAAAAAAAACGTTTTGGAGGAAAGTATATGAAAGAAGCGTGGTTGGAGGCCAACCCCCAATCCCGACCGCAAAAATTACGAATACGCCATCGTAATTTTTATATTTGTTGTTGCTTTTCTCTAACCATTAATCAGCATTCAATAAGTACATAATGACACAATACAATCCCTTCCTTCTCCATAGCATACCCCCATGCCATGTTCCATTCATATCTTTATTCCCTTTTCTCCTGAATAATTTGGATAATTACAAAAGTTAAAATAGATATCAATCACTGCTCAGGAAAAATAAATGTGAAATATGCATTGGTACATATGTGTATGGATTCACTTACTCACAATAAAGTTCTCACGAATAAACTCACATAATTTGTATGATGGTATTTTCATAGAAGATAATTTCCCAGGCAAAGGTGCATCTCTAAAATTCAAACAGAAATGGTGAAAGTTATCACCCTGCTGAGGGTAAATCAATACTACAAACACAATAACTCAAGTTAATTTAATATGAAGAAATATAAAAGTATATAATGTTCACACATATTATCAATTTATTGTTTATGAAAAAGACGTTTCATACTGGTATGCTTTTGGTTTGATTTGATTTGTTTTAATGAATAATACAGTAGCATTCTTTGACAAATATATATCAACAGTTAAGATTTATTCATTTTGTGATGTGATATTTTTTATATTGAAATAGAATATATGTATTATAGTGCCGCTTTTTTTCTTTGCAAATTTAGTACGGTTGTATACTTAAATATGTAATCTTTCTTCAAATTTAATTAGAAATTAGCTATTGTAAAAACAATCGGGATTTTAGGTATAGATTTAAAGGTTACTTATCTTTCCAGTGTTATTATATTTGAAAAAAATGCAAATATAGACACAAGACTTGGAATCATTGTTAATTTTGTGTGTCACTGACTCATCGTTATCAATATTCATCTGGCTTGAGAGGAACATCTTGGGAATTAAAGAAATCAAATGGGCGTACATCCCATGTCTCCTCTTTTTCGACCATTATTATGAAGAAAGAGAAAAACGACGCCGAATTAGGTGCAAGAGATATCGTGGAGGCAAACTCCAGCACCGATGTCACGAAGGTCTTCATGGAAACGGAGGAGGGCAGACGAGGATTTTCTTCAGCTGAGGGGAGCCCCGAGGATGATTTGAGTATTCATATGCAACCACGAAGGTTTCGAGGTAAGACATGAAGTAGTAAGTTCATTCTTTGGGGCCCCCGCTCAGAGGAATAAATACATTTGCCGTTTGCCAAAGTAACGTTTTGGCCTCGGCGAATCAATGCTCATGGGTTTGGATCTACGGCGTGTTTCTGCAAGATGTCTCCACCATGACTCCGTGTCACGAGAGAGAGAGAGAGAAAAAAAAAGTGAGAGCTCTCAGGACTACAGACTCTCTGGAGGACAAAAAATCTCGATTAACCTCTGCAGGACCAGACTCATCTGCCCACCAAAGACAGCCACAACAAATATAAGGTCATGGATAAAAGTAGAACGGTTGAAGTGTCCTTGATGTTGGGCTCTAGTGACGGATCTAGATCCTTTCTAGGTCCACTAATCTCGCTAGCACTTGCTACCTACTCCAGCCAATAATTAATTCTAGTAACCGGTCTAGGATTACATCTTCTATCATTCACCACAATCTCTCAGCAGTTACATTTTCGTTTGCAATGTCACTCATGCTGATCTTGTCGTTATAATCATCGCCTGGCGTTGTACAGACACATCGTCAGAGTTGGCTAAAATGATTACGACGCCAACAGGTCCCTGTAAACACGAAATACATCATCGGTCGTACCTTGATGACAGTAAGAGAACAGTTTGATGTCAAGGCTGAGTCCCACTGAGGCACTGGGTGCCAATGCCGAGGACTGATATTAGAGAAGACTGCCTTCCTTTCTTAGTCACTCAGACTTCCTGTTAATGAAATCAATTGTAAAACATTGTATCTTACCTCATAGTGATATAAAGTATAGAAAATATGCTCATGAGGTCCCTTCTCGAAGAGGTTACGGTTATTGTTAGGTTTGGGGATTTATTATTAGAATATTTTAGGAACTCATAAGTGAAGGGATACAAATGATAACAAGACGCTTCCTCGTATTGAGTTTGAACCATATTTTCTTTAGCCTGTCTGTGTGCTCAGATGGGAGGGAAGGTGGGAGGGGTGTGGAGTGTATTTGGGGATGAAATGAGTGGGAGTGTTTTTATGCCTTTCCCTTTTTGGCTACCTCCCTTGGAAGGGGGAAAAAGCCTTGGTATATGTATGTATGTATGTCTGTGTCTCTCACGTTTTCTATGATGCGAACTTTGAGAGAATGTTGTTTCGCTTTTCGGACGCTCTGCAATAAGCAATATCACATTTGCAGATAAAAACGCATTATACCGTGGGTACAGTAAATCAACTAAAGAGATAAAATTTTGACTCGGTACTAAATGTAATTAGAAAACGATCACAATTTGAACAGAAATATTCAGTGATTCTTTGTTCCTATACTGTATTCATAACTTTATGTTTAAATGGGCTGACTTTACATACACATAATAGCAAATCTTTTAGGGTGCTTGGTAGAATAAAATTGTTTATAAGAGTTAGTAGATTTAATGAAAAATATGTATGTATTTAAAAGAAAAAATATTTCCATGCAGTGCCCCCCCCCCTTGTGTTAGGCTGATCGATTAAGTAATTACTATGACATATATAATAGCTTGAGATCATATACCATTACTGGGATAATTAGAAGTCCCGACCACTCAAAATATTACAGGAAGTCCATATAAGTGTGATACAATAATGATAGATAATGATAATAATAATGATAATAATAATAATAATAATAATAATAATAATAATAATAATAATAATAATGATAATAATAATAATGATAATGATAATGATAATTAATGATAATAATAATAATAATAACAATAATAATAATAATAATAATAATAATAATAATAATGATAATAATAATAATACTAACAATAATAATAATAATAATAATAATGATAATATATATAAATATATATATATATATATATATATATATATATATATACATATACTGTATATGTATATATATACATTTTAACAACCACAATACACTCCAATTCTAAGCCATCAAAGGCCAGCATGCTATATCGGCCTAAAAAGATAATAATAAAAAATGCTACAACGGACAGTGTCCTGCCCTACCAAGGGTTTCTCACTTCCCACTTTATGGGAGTGGGATGGCGAGTTAAGACACAAATAGAAGCAGTCTCAGTACCCTTGATCTCTTTTTCGTCATGTTTGTAATGAACTGGGTGAAGAAAAGAATTGTAGCTGCTAGCGTCATGCCGTCTTAGCACCAGAAGTTCCAGGGTCGCCGGGCTGACCTAGTCTTAGCCCATGACGACGCATCATTTGAAGAGATTATGGGTGATCTAGGGTTCACATTTTTAATCAGTTCGACTCAAGGACTTTATAACTTTCTGTCTTTTTGTTGTTGTTGTTGTCTTTCTTTTCTCTTTCATTCATTCTGTCTTTCTCTGTCTTTTTTTTCTTACATTCATTTTGTCCTTCTTTTTTTTCTTTTTTCATCTCTTTCTTTCATTTTTTCCGTTTCTTTCTTTATTTTCTTTCTTTTTCTTTTTTCTTTCTTATTTTTTTCTTCCTTTCTTTATTCTTTTCTTTTTTTTCTTCCTTTCTTTTTTCTGCCTTTCTTCCTTTTTTCCTATCTTCCTTTCTTTCTTCCTTTCCTCCCTCCCTTCCTTTCTTTTTTTCTGATTTTCTTCCTTACCTCCTTCCTTTCTTTCTTTCTTCCTTTCTTCCATTTTTCTTTTCTTTCTTTCTTCTTTTCTTTTTCTTATTTCCTTCCTTTTTTCCTTCCTTTCTTTCTCTATTATTTTCTTTCTTCCTTTCTTTCCTTTTTTCTTCTTTTCTTCCTTTCTTTCTTTCTTTCTTTCTTACTTTCTCTCGTTTTTCTTTTTTAATCTTTCTTCCTTTCTTTTGTTCTTCCTTTCTTCAGTTCTTTCTTTCATTCTTCCTCTCTTCTATTCTGCTTTTCTTCCTTTCTTTCCTTTTTTATGCCTTTCTTCCTTTTTTTTTTTCCTTTCGGTCTTTTTTTTTTTTATCTTTCTTTCTTCTTTTCTTGCTTTCTCTCTTTCTTTATTCCTTTCCTTCTTTCTTTCTATCTCTCTTTCTTTCTCTTTCTCTCTCTTTCTTTCTCTTTCTTTCTTCCTTCCTTTCTTTCTATCTCTCTTTCTTTCTTTCTTCCCCTTCCTTCTTTTGCCCTTTATTTTTTGTTCCATTCATTTTTCTATCTTCCTTTCCCTCCTTATTTCATTCTTTGTTTTCCGTTTTTCTTTTTACTTCCTTTCTTTTTCTTTTTTCTTTTCTTCCTTACTTCCTTATTTTTTGTTTGTTTGTTTGTTTGTTTGTTTCTTCTTTTTCTCACTGTTTTTTTCTGTTTCTTATTTCTTTCTTTTATTCTTTATTTATTTATTTATTTATCTATTTATTCATTTATTTATGCTTTCTTTCCTTCCTGTTTTCTTTCTCTTTTTATCTTTCTATCTTTATTTTTGTCATTCTTTCATTATTTCATTTTCTTTCTATTTTTCCCTGTTTTCTTTTCTTCTTTTTCCTTCTTTCTCTTTTTTTCTCTCTTTCTTTCTTTCTTTCTTTTTCTTCCTTTTTTTCTTCCTTTCTTCCTTCATTCTCTTGTTCTTTGTTTCTTTCTATCTTTCAATAATTCTTTCATCTTTCCCCAAAGCACATAATAGGGCAAAGGTGAGGGCTTCGGCCGCAGCTACTCATCGCCCCTTGGCGCAGTCGCCTCGCCGTCGTCTTCTTATGATTGAGCGCTCGTTGCGTAGCGACGGTCAATTTATACCGCCACTTCTTAGAGGACGACGACCCTGCTCATGAGGTCACCTCCGAGAGAGTCGACCAAGAATGGGCCACATACGATGTGTCTACACCAAGCATATCGGTGACCTTAGAGCAGCGTTTCATAAATTGGGGTGCTGAGATCATATATAGGAGTTGCTGGGAAGTGATGAATACTTTCTTTTTTCCTTCTAATAATAAGATAGTAGTTAGGGAGAGTTGTAGGGTCGGAAAAGGTTAGAAAACGTTCTCCTAGAGGAGTATTTCCCAACCTTTTCCGACCATAGCACCCCCTGTTGTCATGTCGAAGCAGTCCAGCACCCCTATCTTGTTATTAGAAGGATAAAAGAAAGTGCATCGTACTGCTTGATGATTTATTTTCTCGATTCCTTAGAACTGAAATAAATTGACAATATTGTTTGCAGAAGAAATAAGAACACCTTAGAAAAATAAGATAGTATGGAAAATGTCAAATGTGATTTCTGTGTGCGTCACTTCCTAGCACCCCCTGTAATTGATTTCAGCACCCCAGGTTGGAAAACGCTCCTCTAGAGAAGCACATGCTACTGCACGCCACTGCATTCCACTGCGTACCTCATAGAAGAGTTTTCTCTTATTATCTTTTTTCCTTTTATGTGATCTTTTTTTCGAGGAAATTATTCCAAACAACAACACATACCGCTGCAAATAAATAATCATAGCCCAGATGTTTGTGGCGAAAAATGAATTGTCAAATACAAAAGATATTGCTTTTCCTTTTACGGGATCTACTTTTCGAGGAGATTATTTAAAACAAGAATACATATTGCTGCAAATAGATAATAATAGCATCGATGTTTGATGCAAAATATGGCGTTGGCATCAAAATGGAGGACAGGTTGGTCACGCTCGCCAGAACCACGAAAGAAATTTGTCAACAATGCCTTACGCTCCCTCAGCTACGCCGTTTCACCAATTTTTGCCTCTGTATTTGAAGATCGCATTCAAAACAAAACATTGTGGTAACGGCTATGGCATGTGGGTGTACGTGTTGGTATGTGGCTGCATGCGCCTTCTGGGTAACAGTGAGGATCATACGCCAGAGGGCACTGAGCAGCAATGGCCGAAGCCGTCATCGTTGTCTTATTATGCGCTTGGGAGGACTACTAGGGTACAGGTAACTACAGTCCCTGCTGGGAATCGGAGAGGCGTACAGGATTCGAACGACTAAGCGGATGCGAAACCAGCACGCTTCCGATGAAGTAACATCCTTCTGGGAAGTTCCCAAATGGATAGTGTCTGCCTGGAGACCGTCGAAGAGGACCGGGAGTCTGCCGATAGATGTGCAAGACCCAGTCACGGCGCTTGATCACCCGACCCCCCCACCCTCCTCGACTCTACTGTAGGAGTGGAAGCAGAAACCTGTTCCCTTGATGCTCTTGCCTGGTCCAACACGAGACGACTCTCGTTGCCGGAAGGCCGTCCCCCTCCCCCCAACTCCCTCTCTTCCCCCGTCCCCCTCTCCCCTTATCCCCTCTCCCCCTATTCCCTCTCTCCCCATCTCCCTCTCTCCCTCATCTCCCTCTCTTCCGCCTCCCTCTCTCCCCCTCCCTCTCTCCCCTTCCCCTTATCCCCTCTCCCTCTCTTCCCTCTCCTCCTCCACCCTCTCTCTCCTCCACTCTCTCCCCATGTTGCCTCTCCCCCTCCACCCTCTCCCCTCCCCCTCTTCCACCTCCCCTTATCCCACTCCCCTTCTTCCCCCTCCCCCTCCCCCTCTCCCTTTATCCCCTCTCGTCACCATTCTCTCTCCTCTCCCTCTCTCCCCCTCCCCCTCTTCCCCTCCCTTTATCCCCTCTCCCCCTCCCCTTATCCCCTCTCCCTCTTCCCTCTCCCCCTCCACCCTCTCTCCCCTACCCCTCTCCCTCTCTCCCCCTTCCCCTCTCCCATTTCCTTTCCCTTCGAAATGAGATGATCAGTTCGCTTAGGGAAGTGACTGTAGAATCATGATAGAATCGGGGGGGAAAATGAGTGAGGAGTTTAAGAAATTATTTTATATCGGTGTTTACTAATGAGAGGTTAGATAAAGTACCTGACTGCGATCAGAAGTAAAGTAGTAGTAAAGTAGAAGTAGTCAAGCAGATTGAAAGATTTAAAGCTACAAAATCCCCGGTTCCAGACGAAATTTTTCCAAGAATGCTAAAGGAGGGTAAATTTGAAATCTGCGACCAGTTAACTGAAATATTTAACAAATCACTAGACACTGGTTTTGTGCCTACTGCATGGAGGCAAGCAAACGTTGTTCCTGTTTTTAAGAAGGGAGATAGATCGTCTATGAGTAAAATCTAGGTGGGGCAATGTTACTAGTGGGGTCACCCAGGGCTCGGTTTTGGGTCCCTTATTGTTCATTATGTACATAAACGACTTAGACGACTGAATAAATAGTCATGTTAGTAAGTTTGCGGACGACACTAAAATAGGACGCCTAATTAGGTCAGGAGACGACGCAGAGATTCTGCAGGATGATCTTAACAAACTGTTCACATGGTAGGTGAAATGGCAAATGAACTTCAATATCTCTAAGTGTAGTTTGTTAAACGTAGGGCTACACAACCTCGAAATTAGATACAGCTTAGATAACACGCTTTTAGAGAAAACTGAGTGCGAGAGAAACTTAGGAGTTCTAGTGAGTCCGGACCTTAAAACCAGGAAACAGTGCTTTAGCACCAGGAATACAGCTAACAGAGCTTTAGGTTTCATTGCTAGGACGGTAACGAATAGAAGTGCAGAGGTAATTATCAAACTCTATCTAGCGATAGTTAGACCCATCCTTGACTATGCGGTACAGTTTTGGTCTCCGTCCTACAGAATGGACATCAATTCACTAGAATCAGTACAGAGAAGAATGACCAAAATGATACATGGACTCGGAAATTTGCCCTACGAAGAGAAGCTTAGGCATCTTAACTTACACTCTCTGGAAAGCAGAGTGCGGGGTGATCTAATAAAGATGTTCAAGTGGATTAAAGGCTTTAACAAGGGTGATGCATACAACGTCATCATATTAAAACAACAGGACAGGACTCGCAGTAATGGTTATAAACTGGACAAATTTAGATTTAAAAAGGAAATAGGCAAGAATTGGTTCACTAATAGAGTGGTCGACGAATGGAATAAACTTAGTAACCATGTAGTAATCGCTGAAACTACCAGTTGTTTTAAAAAACGATTAGACAATTTTATGGATGGGAATGACAGGTGGTGATGGATACGGAGCTGACTAGTGTAGCCCTTATGGTCTCTTGCAGTCTCCTTCATTCTTTTCTTCTTATGTTATAAGAAGAAATATCATTAAATGGGTTTACACATTATGTGGAGACAGTACAACCAATAATGAGACTGAAAAGGATCTTAGCATAATTACCATTTCACGGTCACCGAGGATCTATACCCATTAGATGTATTAGTTGGGAACTGGGTAATGAATCTTTAGCAAATGTAGCTGTGCATATTGGTAGAAACATTACTAAAAGTTATATTTATATATATGTATATATATATATGTATATATATATATATATATATATGTATATATATATGTATATATACATATGTATAATATATACATACAATATGTATATATATATATATATATATATATATATATATATACATATATATATATATGTATATATATATGTATATATATACATATGTATAATATATACATACAATATGTATATATATATATATATGTATATATATAAATATGTATAATATATACATACAATATGTATATATATATATATATATATATATGTATATATATATATATATATATATATATGCTGTATATATACATATATATGCTGTATATATACACATATATGTTGTATATATATATACATATATATGCTGTATATATACATATATATGCTGTATATATATACATATATATATATATATATATATATATATATATATATGCGTGTGTGTGTGTGTATGTGTGTGTGTGTGTGTGTGTGTGTGTGTGTGTGTGTGTGTGTGTGTTTGTGTGTGTGTGTGTGTGTGTGTGTGTGTGTAATTTTTTTCTACACGGTAAAAACGTATCTTTTGGGGTATAATATTTTATAAGTAACACAATTACCAATAAAAGTCATATTTTGATGTACCATTTATTATTCGATAACTAGTTCTATGATTTTTAAACAAAAGTTTTAGTTTTTGAATGTTTTTCACAGCCCGCTGATATGTAGAAAAAAATTCCTCATGTCCTTGTACAGTTGCCACATGCCGCTATTTTACTTCGTTTTGGTACAAAATTCTATGAAACGGCAGCCCTGGTGGCGGCTTGACTGGGCCGGGTTTGAGTACGGGTGTACGGCCGTCGCCAAGATCTAAGAATATAAGGTCTAACCACTTCCGACCGAATTTCGAGGGAGTTGGCGCAGCGGGCCCGTGAACGTCACCTGGCTGTTCAAAGTGGGGTTGGCGGGTCCTATAGCTGTCAGTTGAAGCTGGTGCGTCGTTTGGGAAAGACGTTGCCTTCGCTTGCACCGCTCCACGCAATTAGTTATATTCTGACAAATATTATATAAAATATATATATAAATACATATAAAATATTATAGTTCCTGTCTATATATATGAATATATAATATATATGATATATAATATATATATAATATATAAAATATTATAGTTCCTGTCTTCCTTGGCGTTTCACAGTTTTCTTCAGTGTTTCACAAAGAGAAAATGGACCCAGCCTAATGACGTCAGAAGCTGCGCAGAAGAATTCAAACGGTCTGACCTGTATATTTAGACCTTAGCCGTCGCTGTCACCTACCGCACAAATAGGGAACTTTGGTTGAAAAGTCCGCCCATTGTTCATTTCGACCGGTCATACGAGGGCCCGGGCATTCGGGGTCCGGGCTTTCGAGGATCGACAGTATATATATATATATATATATATATATATATATATATATATATATATATATATATATGTATATATATATATATACACATATATATACACATGTATATATATATATGTATTATATATATATATATATATGTATATGTATATATATGAATATATATACATATACATATATATATATTTACATACATACATATTTATATACATAGACATGCATATATATACATGTATTAACACACACACACACACACACACACACACACACACACACACACACACACACACACACACACACACACACACTCACACATTATATATATATATATATGTATATATATATATATATATATATATGTATATAAATACATATATACATATATATATATAATATATATATGCATATATACACATATATACACACATATA
>NW_027467758.1:72500-87500 GCF_046742065.1 Oratosquilla oratoria | reverse complement strand
TATTTATTTATTTATTCATCTATTTATTTATTTATTCATTTATTTATGCTTTCTTTATTTCCTGTTTTCTTTCTATTTTTATCTTGTGGGAAATAATTCAAAATACGCTCACTAAGAAATATTTCAAAATACGCTCAATAAGATGATTCATACTCATATTCCTTTTAAGAACAGACGTCCCCCAAATCAGGCTCGCCCAAAGTGGCTCAACAAAAACTGAAAAAAGTATTGCTAAAAAAGAGACAGGCTTATAAGAAATAGAAGTGCTCGGGTGCATCTAATGACTATGAAAGTTATGTATCAATACAGAGAGATTAAAAAAAACAAAAAAAAACCGACAATACGAAATGAATATCGCTGATAAATCCAAAGAGAATCCCAAAGAATTCTATAGTTACATTAGAGATAAAAAAAGTTGTTAGGAATCATATTGGTCCACTATTATATGCTGACGGTCAACTTGAATATTCAAATGAAGGAATCTGTAATATTTTAAAAAATTATTTTAGCTCGATATTCGTAAACGAAACACCTCAAAGTGAATAAAAATCAAAGTTAATAAAACACCAGGGCCTGACGGTTGGCATCCAAGACTCTTAAAGAAAATGAAAAATGAGATTGTTGTTCCATTAGAAATTATTTTCAAGAAATCCATCATATCCGGAGATGTCCCAACAGAAAGGAAGCTAGCTTACGTTACTCCCATATTCGAAAAAGGTGACAAAAAGAAACCATATAACTACAGGCCTATAAGTTTGACTTCAATCGTAGGAAAAATAATGGAAACTATCATCAGAGATGCTATCGAACATCATTTAGAAAGTAACCGTTTGATAAATGATAACCAGCATGGTTTCAGACGAAAACGTTCTTGCGTGACTAACTTTCTCGAATTCTACAGCACAGTTATCTCGAATTATGACAAAAGAAACAATATAGATTTAATATATCTAGACTTTGCAAAAGCTTTTGATACCGTCCCAAACGAAAGACTACTTACTAAATTATTTTCGCACAGAATAAGTGGTAGCCTATTAAGTTGGACTAGTAATTGGTTGAATGATCGAAAACAGAGAGTTTTTTTAAATGGAAAAACTTCTAGATGGAAAATGTTACAAGTGGAGTTCCTCAGGGTTCCGTTCTTGGGCCACTTCAATTCATAGTATATATAAATGATGTAGACCATGGACTAAAATCTGCTGTTTCCAAATTTGCTGATGATACAAAACTGTGCGGAATGGCAAATGATCACTTAAATTGATTAGATATTCAAGAAGATTTAGATAAGTTACAACAATGGTCTGAAAAGTGGCTAATGAAATTTAACACAAGTAAATGCAATGTAATGTACATTAGTAAAAATAACAGTAAGTACGATTACAAGTTATTTGGAAATTCGTTAACAAAAGTGGATAGTGAAAAAGATCTCGGCGTAATTATCAGTAACGACCTCAAATCATCCAAGCAGTGTATTTCAGCCTCTTAGAAAGCAAATAAGATTCTAGGACTGATTGCGCGATCTTTTGATTTCAAAAGTCCATCACTCATTAACAAGCTATATAAATCGTTAGTTCGTCCACATTTGGAATATGCTGTTTCCGTATGGTCACCGAATCTCATTAAAGACATTGACAGACTGGAAAAAGTACAACGGCGGCGATTCCAAATATCAAAAATAAATTATACGAAAATCGACTAAAACACATGAATCTGTTTTCCCTAAAAAAACGTAGACTCAGAGGTGACTTGTCTTTAAAATCTAAAAAGAATTGACATCAAAAGTGACCAAATTTTCACACTGAATGAGAATCAGACAAGAAACAATGGTCTCAAACTGTCCGGAAATAGATTCAATTTGGAAGTAGGTAGAAACAACTTTGCCAACCGTGTAGTTAATGAATGGAATAAACTTCCTGCACAGGTAGTGCAATGTAGTTCAGTTCGAAGCTTTAAGAATCATTAAGATAAACACCTAAGCAAGATGCTGTAATGATTATAATTCATTTTACATTATTAGTTCTTGTTTTGTTATCATTTGTCTGTTTGATGTTCATTTATTATTAGTTACATGTCAATTTATTATCATTTACTATATACCTGTTGTGTTTATTATTCAACTATAACTATGCATTTATTTATGTATTTTATTTGTTATTTACATTATCATAGTTTTTATTTATCAATTTATTATTATTATGATTTTTTCGCATCCGACGTAGATATGGACCAAAAGGTCTCCTGTCGGCATGCTCCGCCTTTGCAATCCTTTGTAATCTCCCTCTCTCCCCCTCCCCTTATCCCCTCTCCCTCTCTTCCCCTTTCCCCTCCACTTATCTCCTCTCCCCCTCTTACCTCTCACCCTTCACCCTCTCTTCCCCCTCCCCCTCTTCCCTCTCCCCCTCTTACCTCCCACCCTTCACCCTCTCTTCCCCCTCCCCCTCTTCCCTGTTCCCCTCCACCCTCTCTCCCCTTCCCCTCTCTTCCCCTCCCACTCTCCCCCTCTTCCCTGTCCCCCTCCAACCTCTCTCTCCTCCCCCTCTCCCGCTTTTTCCCCTCCCTTTCTCCCCCTCCCGCTATCCCCTCTCCCTCTCTTCCCCTTCCCCCTTTCCCCTCCCCCTCTTCCATTTCCCTCTCCCTCTCTTTCTCCTCCCCCTTTCCCCCTCCCCTTATCCCCTCTCCCCCTCTTCCCTCTCACCCGCCATCCTCTCTCCCCTCCCCATCTCCCTCTCTCACTCTCCCCCTCTCCCCCTCCCTTTATCCCCTCTCCTCTCCACCCTCTCCCTCTCCCCCCTCCCCCTATCCCTCTCCCCTTATCCCCTCTCCCCCTCCCCCCTCTCTCCCCCCTCTCCTTATCCCCTCTCCCCTCCTCTTCCCTCTCTCCCCTCCCCCTCTCCCTCTCTTCCCCTCCCACTTCCTTTCCCTCCGAAATGAGATGGTCAGCTCGCTCAGGGAAGTGACAGTAGAAGGAAACCTGTTCCCATCTCAGAGTTGCAATCTTCTCCAAGAGTAATACTTCCTCTAGGTTTGAGAAGTAAAAGAAAAGACCTGGTTCACCAACAGTGTTTGACAAATGGAATACACTTGGTAACCATGTAGGAAACCTGTTCTCATCTCAGAGTTGCAATCTTCTCCAAGAGTAATACTTCTTCTAGGTTTGAGAAGTAAAAGACAAGACCTGGTTCACCAACAGTGTTTGACAAATGGAATAGACTTGGTAACCATGTAGTGAGCGCTGAAACTATCGGTTGATTTAAGAGAAGATAACTTTATGAATAGGGATGACAGATGGTCAGGGACATGGAACTGTCTAGTCCAGGCCTTATGGTTTCTTGTAGTCTCCTCCATTCTTACTTTCTTGCGTTCTTATAATGAAGGAAACCTTACTTTCCTAAGAATAGTACTTTCCTGAGAAGCATGAATGGTGAAAGAGAGTAAAAGGAGCGAGTTGGTTACTGATTGCGTTATCACACAAAGGGCTATTTTTCCTCCGACAGTTGGAGCAGAATTGCAGCCCGCAGCTTTCGGGAACGAATCTGATTATATGCTGGAGGAAAAAAAATCCTCAGCCATATCAAATGCAATCCTATGTATTTTTATTGAGAAAACAAAATAGTTTGCCATAGTGATTTCAAGGCGGAAAAAGTTCTGGAGGTGGGCGGTACCGCCGACCAATCGGAGGTTGGAGGAACAATAGCCCAGTGTGATAACGCCTTTCAGTAGTTGGATGGAACAAGTTCGGTGGGAGGGGAGGGGAAGGGAGGGGAGGATTCGCAATGGTCTCTCAGCAAGTGAGAGGAGGAATGCAGGAGTGTTAACGGGTCTTGCCGTGTAGGGCGGATGGGGGAGTGACCAGGGGGGGTATGAGGGGTTATGGGGGCATGTGGGGTGTTATGGGGGTATGGATGGCACGGGCAAAGGGCATAGACAGATTTCGGATCGACCGATAGTAGTTCATGCTCCGGTGTTTCTCCTCAGCTTGGATCGTTTGCTAGTTTACCAAAGCAAAATCCAAAGTACAACTTCGTGACTTTCCTTGGCAAGTTCTGTTCGTACCTACATACCTACCTACCTACATACATATATCCATATATACATGCATATATACATACATATATACATACATACATACATACATACACCTACTAATAACTAAAATTTTTATGGTCAAGAACCTTTCCAAAACGGGGACCCGCGGTGGGGGTAGGGGTGGGGGGATACCACATTTAATTATTAATTCAGGAGGAGGGGAGGCCATGAATTGCTTAGCTTACACCATATCTTGTCTACACAATGCCCGAGGACACATCACTTAAGAAGAAGCGTCAAAGACACTTCTGGAAGTGGCTGACCGACACCATGAAACTATAGAGGGATGTTCTACTGAGCGATAAAGCCTTCGCTGCGAGGCTAAAAGAAGAGCATTGTCAAGTCTTCCCTTCCCTCTAGAGTGGTGTTAAGGCGTTCAACGTAAAGGAATCGATACGTACGTTCTACAGGAAGTTACTTAAGTTAAATAGGAACCTGCGCAAGAACAAGGATTTCAAGTACAGGGACGACATGTTTTACGGATTAGAGCTTTCTGAAGAAGATATAACAGAAGAGGCATCAAAAGGCTTTATAAAGCAACACATTTATTATTGTATTTTATTGTTCTGTAAGAGGCCGGTAGACAGAGGTAGACATTTAAGTTAGATCAGAGTAGATCGAGAGGTAGATGTAGAACGAATGCTAATCCAGGGTCAGTTGTTATGAATACTTATGGAAACAACGGCCGACGGCCAACAGGCCAAGGATAGCTGAGTCAGACTCGCGCCTTGTATATATTAAAAGGTGCGGAGTGTCGCCTGGTGTAATATTGTTTTGACTATTGGAACTGTAAGCGGACAAGCCATATTTTGTTACGACAGAATGCTTACATTGTGACATAGTTTAGAAGAGTATAACAGTCTCTCCAATTGGAGAAAAAGATGGAGGAGAAAAATCATTAGCGCAGGAAGGAAAGTCACGCCCTTAAGGTGTGGCACTTGTTTGAGAAGTAAAAGACTTTTGGATGAATGAAAGGGTGATGTCAGAGCGAAGGTGGCTTGACGTGATATAGAGAATTCCGGTGGGGATTCTCGGGGTGTACTGATTTAGGCCAACAAGCTTCAGAGAAAAACTACACCCTATTTTATTCACCCCCAAGAAGACCAATAGGCCAGTCAATAGAGGAGTAAAAAAAGGCGAATGAGGAAAAAAATCAGGGAAAGCTGCAATAAGCTTTAATGTGTTTATAATACCTTACTTAATAACATATTAATTTTGCACCTCTTTACCCCCCGGATTTGGCCGCCATCTTGAAAAAATGGCGACCAAAAACAGTTTTTTCCAAATATCTCACTAGAAACTAATTTTAACGAAAAATGTATCCAAACAAAATTTATTTTACATAAAATTTTCTACAAAAGTTATTTTATTCAATTTTGTGATATACCTCACTCTTTTTGCGCTAAATGTGCGAAAAGATTGTGTTTATCTTTATTTGATATCTACAGTGCACAAAGATCATATAATAATTTCCTTTGTATGCTATACTGAATAAAATGTCTAAGTTCCTAACTTGATTATAGTCTTTCTTTTGTTTCAGAACTATTAAGATAGATAGTTAAAGCTTTAGTGAAACCCCAGGCAGTTGTTGGCGCAAAATGTCTTCATTGGGGAAATGTTTAATATGCGATGGACAGCTTTCTGTGGGTGAGACTAGAGAAGTTAAAGAGAAAGGAATAAAGACACTGATTGATTATAGCATTAAGTGGAAAGACGGAAAACATTCTCTGTTAGAAGGACTAAAAAGTGTGAAAGTGCATGAAAAATGTAGAAAAGTGTATACAAACGAACGGAGAGCTGAAACTTTCCAAGCAAGGCAGAAAACCTCGCAAGTGCCGACAACGTCACTGAGAAGTCAAGAATTACAGTTTTATTTTCTTCATGATTGTCTCTTTTGTGGAAAAGATGCATCAAGTGACTTTTTGAAAAAGGAAAGCAAAAAATATTTAGGTGATCGTGAATCTGTGCACTGTATAGAGATGCTGCATGTTAAGGATACTATTTTGAAAGCTGGTGAAATGAGAAAAGATGAATGGGGCAAAGAAGTATATACTCGTATATGTAACGTAGTGGATTTAGTTGCTGCTGAGGCAAGGTACCATTCAGCCTGCATGAAAAAATTCTACCAAACATCTTCTGGTATGAAACGTGGTCGTCCCAAAAGCTCTACGGTTTCTGAGGTAATGAGTCATGCTTTTAACTACTTGGAGGAAAATCGAGAGGAATGCCAGTTTACTTTCAGTGAGACTTTTTCAGAATATGAGGGTGAGCTACCAACTGATAAAACCATAAAATCTGAATTGATAGAGAGATATGGACATGATATTATTGTTTCTGTGAACAAAAATAGAAAACCAGTGATCTGTTTCCGTGACACAGGAAACAAAATTTTGACTGACGCTTGGTACGAAAATCATAGAAGTCATGACGAGAAGGAAGAACGGCTTCGGATTGTAAAGACTGCCGCCAGAATAATTGCTGAAGATATAAGATCGCAGATGTACGAAGCAGATCAGTATCCACCACCAGAAAATTTCCTAGAAGAATTGGATTCCCTTATTCCAGAAACTCTCCAGTGCCTTGTTAAGACAATAGTCTTAAAAAACAAGAAAGGAAATCAAAGAAAATGGAATAGGAAATGTACAGCAATTTCACATGCTATCCTTACAGCAGCTAGACCAAATTCTTTCATATCTCCACTACAAATAGGACTTGCTGTTCACTTAAGTCAGAAGTATGGCTCTAAGCATATACTGAACGTGCTCTCTGCGTTGGGATTATGTGCGTCCTATGCTGAGGCAGCACTCTTTCAAGTATCTGTTTTCCAACATCCAGCCAAGGAACCTCCGAATGATTCATTTGCACAGTTTGTATTCGACAATGCAGATGTGAACATCTCTACTATTGATGGATTTAACACATTCCACAGTATGGGAGGAATTCAGTGTGTTACTCCTCAGAATAATATTACTTCAGATCAGCCAATCACTAGATTAACGAAGATCCCTAGTGCAATGTTTAATATGATCGGTAGCAACTTTGGCGCAGTCAAGTTCCAAAGAAAGAAAAGGGACATACCCTTTGGAGCTGCCATGACAGGAATGAAAATAAGAGATGATGTATGTGCAGTTGAGCCTGAGATGTTATTCAGGAGGATATCATTCACAAAGGACTCACATGAACTATTCAAGCTTAATTTTGTTTATGAGCTAGCCCCATACCCTGTGTCTCTTTTTGATGAATCAGGAATGCGTAAGACAAAGAAATCCATGATGTATGAAGTATTTGCACCACTCAGTGACACAGGAATTGTTGGAGATACAGAATATGTTATTGACGGAGGATTTCTGATGCATCGAGTTGTTTGGCAAAAGGGGGAGATATTCTCAGAAATTTTAAACAGGCACACTGAGTATGTAAAGAAGCATTACAAGAAAAGTTCCATTATTGTATTTGATGGTTATCCAGAAAACCTAGCGGAAAAAAGTACAAAATGTGCTGAACGTGCTCGACGAATGATTACTTGCACCAGAGAAATCATGTTTGATGAAACAATGTCAGCAATATTAAGCCAAAGTAAGTTTCTTCTAAATGAAAGAAATAAGAGCCGACTTATTGCAATGCTTAGCACTAAATTGACCAACGAGGGGTTTACTGTCAAACAAGCAATTGAAGATGCAGACACACTGATTGTTGCAACTGCTATTGAAGAGTCAACCAAAGCTAAATCTGTAACAATAGTTGGAGAAGATATAGACCTCTTAATTATCCGTACAGCCTTGGGTGAATCAAACACAAATATCTATATGTTAAAACCAGGTAAAGGAAATATAGAAAGTAAACTCTACACACCATCTTCCTTGAAATTTGGTTCAGTTATCAAGGACAACATCCTTTTCTTACATGCATTAAGTGGGGCTGATACTACTTCAGCCTTCTTCAGACAGGGTAAACTGAAGTTCATAAAGCTATTGGAAAAACGGGGACAACTGCAAGATCTTGTTGGTAAATTTAGAGACCCATCTGCTGTACCTGAACAGATTGCTGAAGTAGGCGAGGCTTTCATTATTCAGCTATACGGAGCTAATGAATGCAAATCCCTTTGTGATGCACGATATCAGTGTTTTGTCCAGGCGCTAAACAAAATAAATTTCTCTTTGGCTTCTTTACCTCCAACAGATGCAGCAGCTAGATTTCATTCCTTACGTACTTATCACCAAGTGCAGAAGTGGTTGGGAAATGACTTGCCACCTACGCAGTGGGGATGGAAGGCTACTTCAAAAGGACTGGTACCAGTCACTACAGATAAAGACCCTGCTCCACCAGAACTGATAAATATTGTATCTTGCAAGTGCCACAAAGGTTGTGGGACCACCTCCTGCAGCTGTAGAAAGGCAGGCTTAAAATGTTCCATGATATGTGCTTCTTGCAAGGGCCTGTCATGTTCAAATGTTGACATCATCGTTCATGAAGATGACTGTGATGATCCTCTTGATGCCATGTTAGAAAACTTCCTAATGCCAGAAAGTGAAACAGCTCATTGAACCAGAAAAAAATATATTGTAAGACAACAGTCAATTTCCTTGTTGTTGTAATTCTACAAAATAACAAGCAAAAAAGTACTAGCAAACAAGACAATTGCTATAAAATTGATAACTGATATAGGCTAGCAATAACTATAATTGATAACTTCACATTTTGGGTGGATGGTTGGGTGTAAGGGTGGTAACTCCGCCAGTGAGCAATCACTATCTGTCCTAAGCCAGAATCAAGGAGGAAGGACACCCTTGGGAGAAGATATTCGAGACTAAACTCGGAAATGGAAAGTATAAAATATTATATGTGAATCTTTCCACAGCTCTAGCGCAAAAACGGTGCAACCTATGGAAAACATGACAGGGACAAATATTATAGGAAATTTTATGTAAATTATTTTTTGTTTCGACTACTTTCTCTGTAAAATGCATTTCAAGCAAGATATTTGGAAAAACCGTTTTTTTCCGTCATTTTTTCAAAATGGCGGCTAAATCCGGGAAGGTAGAGGGGTGCAAAATTAATACATTATTAAGAACCACATTAGGAAGAAAATAAAGCATATTGCAGCTTTCCTTAATTTTTTTCCTTATTCAACCACCTATTGACTGGCCTACAAGGCATGGGGCCTTAGAACAAATTCTAGAGAGAATAGAAACGCTCTGAGAGGAGACGACGGACGCGGGGGTGACAGTTCTTTCGTTGGGAAAAAGGGGCGAAGCGCCCGCGAATGAAGCGAGCAGTGCCGCAGGCCAAACAACCATGGCGAAGCCGGTGCTTGTACATACATACCTACATACATACATGCATATCAAACTATTTTGTACCCCTCACTATAAGAGGGTGGCTGAGTTAAGGCATATACCCACACCCATACCCAACCCCACACCCATCCAAACCCCATTCATTGCGCGACCCACCTTTGCACCTCGTAGATGGAGGGTCGTCCCTTGCACCGCCAAACTGCTCGAGTCACAGACAATGCAGCTCTTCATAAGATACATAAAAGGTATCCACATTTAATACAGAGATGTACAGAATAGTAAATGTTCAATCAAATTAAATGGATATTCAAGAGGATTTCGACCAATTAGACAAATTGATTGAAAGTTGGGTAATGACACTTTAGCAAATGTAGCCAAAGTGGAGAACGAAAAGGAGTCTTAAAAGGATTTCGACTAGTTAGATGAATTGACTGAAATTTGGCCGATGAAACTTTAACAAATGTAGCCATGCACATAAGAAGAAATATCATTAAATGGGTTTACACACAACCCCAAAAATAGATACATCTTAGATAACACGTTTTTAGAAAAATCTGAGTGCGAGAGGGACTTAGGAGTTCTGGTGAGTCCGGACCTTAAAACCAGGAAGCAGTGCATTAGCGCCAGAAATAAAGTTAACAGAACATTAGGTTTCATTGCTAGGACGGTAACGAATAGAAGTGCAGGGGTAATTATTAAACTCTATCTAGCAATAGTTAGACCCATGCTTGACTATGCGGTACAGTTTTGGTCTCCGTCCTACAGAATGGACATAAATTCGCTAGAATCAATACAGAGAAGAATGACCAAAATGATACATGGACTCGGAAACTTGCCTTAGGAAGAGAGGCTTAGGCACCTAAACTTACACTCTCTGGAAAGACGCAGAGTGCGGGGTGATCTAATAGAAGTGTTCAAGTGGATCAAAGGCTATAACAAGGGTGATGCAAACAAGGTCATCATAATAAAATAACAGGGCAGGACTCGCAGTAATGGGTATAAACTGGACAAATTTAGATTTAAGTTGTTTTAAAAAAATATTAGACAACTTTATGGATGGGGACAACAGGTGGTGATGGACACGGAGCTGCCTAGTGTAGGCCTTATGTTCTCTTGCAGTCTCCTTTATTCTTATGTTCTTATTCTGTATAGCTTCCATCCAACCCAGGTGCCTTACCTGCTCTCATCATCTTAACAGCTGCTTTCACTTCATCCTTCCATATTTCTCCTCCATTTTCCTCACTCATGACTCTCGTTTTCTTAGCGCTTCCCACTGCAACTACCTTTCCCTCCCTATCCTCCTTCACATTTAGCAACTCCCTAAAATACTCTGCCCACCTTCCTCTCACTGCCTTCTCTTCAGTTATCATCTCTCCATCTGCATCTTTTACCTTTTCTTCTCTACTTGATTCGCCTCCTTTTTCTCTTTTAATTTCCTTCCAAAACATCTTTTAATTACTTTAAAAATTTTCTGTCATACTCTTACCCCATTTCACATCTGCTCTCCTCTTTGCTTCCTTTATCTCATGCTTCGCTTCCCCTCTCTTTAGTTTATACCTCTCATACGATTCCCTCCTAATTTGTAGCCAATCTATGAATGCCTGCTTCTTCTCTTCTACACATTTCTTTGTTTCTTCATCCCACCACTCACTACCCTTCCTTCTTTTTCCTCCCGCCCTCCTTCTTCCACACACCATCTTTGCACACCTTATGACTCCCTCCTTGAACCATCCCCATTCCTCCACCACTCCTAGTTCTACTCTATCCTTTACTCCCTCCCACTCCTCTTTCAATTTCTTCTTAAACTCACTCTCCTTTTTTTTCCCTCATTTAAGAAGTTCACTCTAAGTACCTCCCTACCTTCTGCCCTTTTCCCCTTTCTCCACCTATTCTCCACTCTCATTTTACCTTCCACCAAAAAAGGATCTGATATTTTCCCACTCTCTCCCCTTAGAACATGTACATCCTTAACTCTTCCTAACATACTCCTGGTCACCACTAGTCCATTAACGCTCTATCTGCCACCCTTCCATCCACCACCCTCTCCCATGTGTACTTATGCTTGACTTTCTTCTTAAACACTGTATTTGCTATCATCAACTCTCCACCATCATTTCTCCACTACGATTTTTACCTGGAACTCCATACTTCCCAATCACTCCGTCTATTGGTTCATTTCCTACCCTAGCATTAAGGTCTCCAAATACAACTACATTGGCATTTCTCCCTAATCCCTCTATGCACTCATTTCTATACACCCAAAAAGCCTCCCTTTCCTATACGCTCTTCTCACTACCAGGTCCATACCCATTTACAAAAACATACATCTCCCTTCCCAGTTTCACCTCCATGCACATCAACCTTCATGAAACCTCCTTCCACTCCACTACCCGCTTACTTATCTCTTCACTTACTAGTATAGCCACCCCTTCTCTCTTTCGTCCCCTCTTCAGTCCTGAGTACCTCCCAGCTACACTCCCAAACTCACAGTTGCCCTTTCCTTTAATTTTAGTTTCACTCAAAGCCAGCACATCCATCTTTCTTCTCACAAACATACTGCCTATCCCTTCCCTTTTATTCTCATCTGTACCACATCCACGCAAATTAAGAGACCCAAATCTTAGGGTACTCGTTGGAAAACTCCCAGACCCCCTTATGTCTTTTCTTTTCATTTTAGGAATGTCCCCTTTCGGGGCTACAAGTACAAGGACTCCTAATCCCATTCCCGTCCCGTTTTTGTCGCCTTTTACGACTCAAGTGGAAACACTTAGTGGTAGCATTCTCTTCCCCCACCACAGGGTCGGCGAAAACAGAAAGTGAATACTCAGAGAAATGGTAGAGGACATCAACAAGGGGTTGGGGGACAGCATAACGGAGGGACAGTCGTACTATAAGTTTCATCATTTCTCTATGAAGAGTTTTCCTCTATCATAGACAAAATGATGTGTGAATCTGGCCCGTAGGGGCACCCCATATAGACCCTAAAGTATCAACTGCATGCTACTTTGCCACAATAACATGCAGCCAATACCCCAGACGGGAATATATATATATATATATACATATATATATATATATATATATATTTATATATATATTACATATATATACATATATATATATATATTTATATATATATATTACATATATATACATATACATTTATATATATACACATCCGTATATACATACATAGGTATATACATATATATATATATATATATATATATATATGTAATATATATACATATATATATATATATATATATACATACGTAGGTATATACATATACACACACACACACACACACACACACACATATATCATATATATATATATATATATATATATATGTATATACATATACATTGTTACGGACGGGGTGGTTATGTGAAGAGACGTTACGTATAACGGATAAGTGCTTAAGAACCAGCTCACTTCTAGAAGCCACTGTAGGACTGAATTACCTGGTCAGCGCCTAGATAATTCGTAAGACTAGAAGTAAAGTAACATAGAAGATTCCAGGAAAGGAATATTAAACTAGTGATAAAACCAGTAAACGAAATTATTAACATGGAAAATACTTACAGGCAATAATAAACACAAAAGAGAATGGGCAGTTGGGTCAATGGGACCGTTACACGAATATAAGAATATGGAAAGTATCGTTCAAATACGAAGCACAGGATACGTATACAATATGGTACTAATTAAGTACAAAGAGGTCAGGAACATATGTATCAAAATAAGTAATAAATACAAATACAAGTATAATGCAATGCAAACGTATATAAGACAAGTAATGGAGGCAAAAAAGGGGGTGATCACTTCACACGAATCGTCTCATGAGTCCAACCTGCGAGAGGTCTTATCATCAGAGCTAATTGCGAGAAATGACAAGGTGTGAGTGGTTTTCACAGCTTATATACCCACGGACCGGAAGTGGGATACTTCCGGTGAAGGGTACGGACGAGCGCAGAGGAGGGGGGGAGAGTAATTTGTCACACGTCAACTTGGATAGTTTTAAGACCCTCGGCTCGCTTGAACAATCTACTTATTTAGTAACTGTCAAATCTGTGCGCTCTGAAATACCTTAGGGACAAACAGCGAGGGCTGAACTATTTCGGATTACTTCGCTTGTCTGTTTGTTCTACTTACATCAAGAGTGCGCACGTAGGCAAGACAGTGGACGGGCGTTACTTACATTGTTACAATACATACATAGACAATAAATGAATTTTTTTATAAATAATACAAAGACACAATTATATGACATAATAATTACATATATGACGTAATATCTAATATTACGTTACAACATATATATATGTATATATATACATATATATATACATATATATATATATATATACGTATATATATACATATATATATAATGTGAGTGTGTGTATTTATATGTACATATATATTTATATGTATATATATATATATATACATATATATATATATATATATACATATATATATATATATATATATATATATATATATATATTAGGGTGCTTCTAAGAAATAAAAGTTTGACTTTCTCCAGGGCGTCAATCAATTGTTTTTAATCCAAAACTGATACGAAAAAAGGGTTTTGAAAAAAAATGATATTTAAAGGTCGCGCACTAAACTTCAAATGTTTATTTACCGTGCTTCAGTAAAATTGAACTGAACGACCAGCAATACTCAAACAAACGGCACCAAAGCTCGTCAAACGATGAATTATTTCCTCCCAATGAGTTGGGGTCTACAAATCCCAAGACATAAATTTCAGCCTTCAATCTTTCTTCAAGGCAGCTGCTTTGGTCGAAGCGGGGAAAGATTTCCGGTGTGCTTCAACTACTTGAAGGACGAAGTGTTACTGCTCTTCGTTTCTCGTGAGTGAGGCATTGAATTCGGACATGAGCGCCACTCCTTGCTCCGCCAAGTCGTTGACCACCGTCAGAGATCCAACAAGGCATCGAGAATGGCGGTACTCTTCGTCTCCTGCCCACTCCCCAGGATCTTTCCCGAGGAAATCAGCTGACAGCTGGAGGCACTTGAAGAATGTCATTGTGGCTGAGGTGACAAAATCCGAGAGGTCCTTCAAGCTGGCGGAGAGTGGCGGAAGCCTTTTCGGAGGGTCGTTCGGGGTTACCCTTTGAAGATTCGTCACCATTTTCTTCTTCTCTGCCACTGTGACTCGGTCGTCAAAGAAAGCAAAGGCAACAAGCACTTCCAACACGTACCACAAGTGGCGATTGAATGCGCTCGAAGCTGCCTTGCCAATGGCTTTGATGGGGAATGCCTCCAAGGCTTGAAGGAAGTCGAGATCGTTCTTCGGAGCGAAGACAGCGGAGGGGACCTCGAACCAGTACTTCACGTAAACTTTTGTGATAAAGATGGCCACTTCCTCCAGATGGTTCCATGTCGCCTCGCTCCGTGACGGCCGCCGAGAAGGTCCAGGTCGATCTTCGATGGGGGTACTGGGTTTTGAAGAGAACCACCTTGAGTGCGTAGATGGCACAAGCCATCCATCTCGCCCGATGGATTGCTCCAGGCTGCTTGAATCGGATTCCTCCCGGGAGATGATCACCGAGAACAATTATGGTCAGCTGGAGGAGTTCC
>NW_027467758.1:62500-70000 GCF_046742065.1 Oratosquilla oratoria | reverse complement strand
TGGATAGGACACCCTCGCTGCGTCTCTTCATCACGCCAATCTCGTCTGAACTAGCCACGATTACCCTAGTCACTAGTTCTGATCGTGCGCTAACGCCTACCACCACGAAAGTACTGCTACCCGAGCTAATTCCCCCTTCATTGAGGAATCTCGCTCTGGCAGGATTATGCCCCCAAATAACTCTCCCTGCACGATCTGCATAGCCCGTGCGGTTATTTAAAATTGCATTTACAGCGGGAGAGGGGGGAACCCCGTACAAGCGCATTGCCCGGTCTTTTCGCACACTCTAGTGCAACCGGGCCAACGTATTTCTCGATTGCCGCAAGGTAGACAGGTCTCGTAAAAGCGAATCAGCACCAACCGTTCGCAAACGCCCTCTCCCCCCTGCCCCTTAGATTTCCGCTTTTTTTTTCTCCGAGTTGTTGAGGATACGATAGGTTTGACAGGTTTCTTTTTTCTCTCGTTTTCTCGTTATCAGTGCCGCCATGGCGGGCACTGACACATGGACCAGCGTGTCCAAGAAGCGTCGCTGTGCTCCGGGTTCAGCGGCTCCACCGATTAGCGAAGCTGCCGTGGTGATGGCCCCAGCTAGCGTGAAGGGTGGCAAGCTCCCCACCTTCAAGGTCGTACCCTCGGCGGGGTACGACACCGCTTTTGAGGTGGTGAGAGCTCTCGAGAAGGGCCCTCTCCGCGGTAAGCTTTTGTCTCTCCGACCCCTCGGCGATGGTAACGTGCTTCTGTTACCAAGCAGTTATAACGTTGTCGAGGAGTTGGAGAAGATTAAGTCGCTCGATGGTAAGCCAGTGAACCTGGAGAGGCTTAACCCGGAAGACCGGCAGCATCGTCTCGTGGTACACGATTACCCGCCCTCTTACTTGACCGAAGCCATTGAGGACTATCCTCAGGTAATCGCGGCCACGAGGATGCGTCGGTGGGACAAGACGCCGACACGCTAGGTCCTCATTACCGTGAAAGGCGAACCTTTCAACACGATCGACCTGGGTTGGTACGGCAGGTATGATGTACGAACGTACATCCCTGATCCTCTCCGTTGCTTCAGGTGTCAGCGCTATGGTCACCACCAGGCGAGGTGCACTGCGAAGCAGCCCAAGTGCGGCATTTGTAGCATGCCTCATACCACCGAGACTTGTCTTAACAAGTTCAAGGCTGGCACTGAGACTGTTGCCAGGTGCCCGAACTGCAGCAAGAAGCACCACGACTGGAACACCTCATGCGCAGTGCGTAAAGTGCAGGCCATTGCCACTAAGGAGAGGGCAGAGAAGCGACAGGACTTCATACCTGCCCCCCCAGGAACATTTGTATGGGGCAGCAGGAAACACTCTCCTGCCACAGCATCACCACCACCTACACACGGTGCTCCTGATCTGAACAATCAGGCGCACTTACCAACACTGAACACAGCTCCCACACAGACACAACCAGCTCCCAAAAAGGCCGCTCCCACCTCCAAACCCGTGCCCGCCTCTTAACCTGCACCCATCTCCAAATCCACATCTGCCTCCAATCCCACCCCTAAATCCAAAACCAAACCCACGCCCCTCGTACCAACCCCACGAGCACAGAACCGACGGTCCCCTCCACCTGAATATCCGTCCGATGTCATCCCCCTCAGGGAGGATCACATCGAGCTGATTGTGACTGGCGTCGTGTCTGCTGTCGCCACGACTTTTGGCGAGGATGACACAGGCAAGATGCTGGAGTTAGTGAACAGGTCTGTCAAGAATGTGCTTAAGCTCCTAAAAGAGAAGAGGAACCCTAGGCGAAAGGAGAGGACTCCCTCCCCCTCTACCTCCTCCTCTCCTGCTTCCTCCCCCGCCTCTTCCACCACTTCTTCCTCTTCCTCAACCTCCTCCTCCTCCTCCTCCCCTTCCACTTCCCCCAAGCCTGCCACACCCGCCTTCACCATTGGGAAAGACACACCCACTTCTTCTAAGCCCAGGAGAGTGTCTTCTGCTAGGCCCCAACGCCAACTTGCATTGAGGCTTGAAGACTCCTCTTCTGATGAGGAGGAAAATGCGTCCACTGATTCAAAGGCGCAACCCATCTTGTCGTCTGACCGGGGAGGACAAGATGAGACCGTCATGGAAACTGACGGGGAAGACGATCGCCCTGTTCAATAATCACTTGAGGTTGCTACAGTGGAACGTAAACAGGTTCCGCAGCAAAAGATCGTATCTCATTGCGCTTGCGCAAGAGCATGATTACGACATCATGCTTCTCCAAGAGACATTGGTGAGCGACGAGGTGCGATTTCCGGGATATCGCGTCTTTTCCCTCCCTCGTTCACTCACTGCTAGGGGGTGCATGATCTTAGTCAAATAATCCATCCCCTGCAGTGAGATCACGGACCCTGTATCATGTGGGGATGGTGTAGAAGTTCTTGCGGTTCGACTCCATCGGGCCCACGAAACGTACACCATCTACAACATATACAGGGGCCTAAGAGCGGAACTGGACCTTGGAGAAGCGTGTGCTCTTGCTGCGGACAGGCTCCTCATCATAGGAGGGGACTTCAACGTCCATCATGAGATTTTGATGTCGTCCCAAGGGCCCAATGTCACTGGGCGCCACTTAAGTTCAGTATTAGATGAATGCCCTGACATTGCGTTGTTGAATGATGGAAATCCGACGCACATGCGAGGTGGACCACTTGATCTGACCTTGGCGACGGCCACTCTCCTCCCTAGGGTAACCTGGGAGGTGCATCCTATTGTCACTAGCGATCACTTCGGTGTCTCTGTGCACATACGGGATACACCACCCATACCAGCTGTATTACCTGTTCCCAGGTGGAAGACAGCTTTGGCAAACTGGCCAGTGTTTGAGAGGTCTGTTGAAGAATGGGCAGCTTCCTACGTTCCACCACAGGACGTGGAAACGTTGGAAGCTGACTTTTCTGCAGCCATTGAGGTGGCTGCCAACAGAGCCATCCCAAAGACTCGCCCGTCCCCCAGAGAACATAAGAACAGCTGGTATTATACCCCCGAGGTGAGAGAGGCCAACCATCGGGTGAACATGCTTAGGCGTGTTTTCCGACGGCGCCGAACTCAGACCAATTTAGCCAACTTGCTTACGTCATAGCTACAGATGCTAGAGGAGCTAAATTTCTTGAATGGTGTGAGGGCTTTAACGCTCACACCTCCCTAGCAGAACTGTGGTCTAAGCTCCGTAGGGCTACTGGCAGGACTCAACCACGGCGCACCCATCATGCCCCCGATGCTGAGGCGAAGCGGCTGGTGCAGGAGTTTGTCTCTCGCTCCTGCAGCACCTCACTCCCGCAGTGTGTCCAAGATACACTGCAGGACCTCCAAGGAGTGAGGGGCCATGGTGTTGAGGACATGATGAGTCGGTCGGATGATAATGACGCTAGCTTTACACTTCAGGAGCTACGGGTCACGCACTAGACTAGCTCAGACACGGCACCTGGAGAGGACCTCGTCACCTATTCCATGCTGGCCCACCTTGGGCCAGCAGGTGACGAGGCACTTCTAAGGGTGATTAATGCGTCTTGGAGGACTGGCAAGCTACCAACAGCCTGGAAGACGGCAATCATAATGCCAATTCCAAAGCCAAAGGAACCTAGTGCTTACCGCCCCATCAGCCTGACAAGCTGCATGGGGAAGACAGCGGAGAGGATGGTGCTAAACAGGCTGCTGTGGAAACTGGGCCCATTGCATGAGCATATCCATGCTTATTGCAAGGGCACTGGCACAGCAAACAGTATAGCAACACTCCTCAATGCTGTCAGTGGCACACCGTCCATCGTGGTCTTTTTGGATTTGGAAAAGGCGTTTGAGCTGGCCAGTCCACTTGTGATATTAGACACCCTTGCTCGCAAGGGTGTAAGAGGCAAGCTGCTTTCTTGGATTGCTGACTATCTCAGTCACTGGTCTGCGAAAGTGCGCTTTCAAGGTCATATATCAGAGGCCAGAATGCTGGAGAATGGCACTCCACAAGGGGGGGTCCTCAGCCCCACTTTGTTCAATGTGCTCGTCTCCAAAATTCTGGAACTACCTCTACCACATGGTGCAAAGTCATCTGCTATGCAGATGACATTGCGCTCATAATTACTGGAAAGCGGCAGTGCTTCAACAGGGCTCAGCGCTGTTTAAGCACGGTGGCGACGGAATGTAGCAGGTTAGGGTTAAAGATCTCCCCTACAAAATCGAAGGCCATGGCATTGAGACTCTGGAAAGAAGGGAAGCACCTCACCATCCAGGACCTCGGGCTTGACTGGGTTTCCCAGTATCAGTACCTGGGGGTTTGGATTGATGAGAGGCTTACCTTTCAGAAGGAACTTACCTATCTCAAGGAGAGACTGAAGGCACGAACCATAGTTATGAGAGCAATGACGGGGAAAGCACTCGGTGCCACGCATCGGGTCCTTCGCACATTCTACGTGCACGTAGTCCGCAGTCTGGTGGACTACGCTGCCCCAGCTCTCATAAATGTGGCGACTACCAAGCTTGAAGACCTGGAGCCTTGCCAAAATGCCGCAGCAAGGATTATCCTGGGAGCTCAACCTTGGACTAAGATCGTTAACCTCCAAATGGAGGCTTCACTGCCTTCATTAACATCACGGGTCAGAAGGCTGGAGGTCGACTTTCTTGCCAAGTTGGTCCAGAGCCCCAGGATAACCGAGCTAAGTCAGAGCCTTGTGACAGCTCTGGGACGGGTGGGTACTCTTATCCACTCCGATACCTGGCTGTCACAAGCGGCAGGGTTCCTGGACTCCTTTAGGCTCACCAGCACTCTCTTTGAGAAGGGTAGGGACTCTCCACATCCAGAGTTCAAGCCCCCACCACCATGGCTGTCGATACCTGCAACCTTCGTTGTCACAAAGCTTCCCAGTAAGAAGAAGTTATGTGACCAGGAAAGAGTACGAGCACAGGCCCTACAAGGCGTCCGCGCACTGTCGGAACCTGGAACGGCGGTCTATTACACGGATGGCTCCGTAGACCCCAACAGGCCTCGCAGTGCGGGGGCTGCTTTCGTGACGGATGGTTTGACCTACGGCAGGAGAGTATCTGATCATGCGTCCACTCTCCAAGCTGAGGCCATAGCGGTCCAAGGAGCGTTAGAGCATGCTCTAATATCTCGAGCTGGTCCTGTGGTGATCCACACGGACTCTCAGTCTCTGCTGGGCAGCTTAGAATCGACACAGCCCAGCGACAATGTACGCCTACTGACCTCCATCCTAGCACTCCTGCTGAAGCTGCATCAGCAAGGCAGGAGTGTTACGCTCAACTGGGTGCCAAGCCACGCAGGCGTCCCAGGTAATGAGCTAGCCTACGCCGCGGCTGAAGCTGCGCGCAAAAGACCCGAAGTCGATGTTGTCGTCCCTCTCAGCAGAAATCAGTTGCGCCTACGCACCAGGGTTCTGAATCAGGTACAACGGTTCCTTCAGCACAGACTGGAGGCAGAGGTGTCAGAGAGGGCGAGGTGGTACAGGGCAGTCACAGACTATGAGCCCCTTGTACTTCCTCACTCCACACCTAGAAAAGTGGAGACTCTGCTCTTCCGTCTGCGACTGGAGGACCGTTGTTTCTGGCAAATAAAGATCAACTCAACACCTGAAGAAAGAAGATGCCACCACTGCAGCCACCCAAAATCCACCCTAGAACACTACCTCAAGCATTGCCCCGCAACTGTTTTTCTGAGGAGAGGGCCTCAGACAACATCTGAGGGTCTTGTGCGTCGCCTATGCCGCCACCTTAGTGATTACGAACTGCGTCGGCTGGTGGAGTGTCAGCCCCCCCTCTAAATTATATATATATTGCATTGTTCATGTCAGGAAGGGTGACTGGATGTGCATACATATTTCGCATAGGTATGCACATCCAACAATTGTATGAGTGGTGGCCAAGGCCACACACACTCATACATTGAATCACTCCCCCCTCTCTCTTTAAATTTATGTCACAACCTATAACATCACTGTTCACTGCATATTCAGTTTACCATAAGTAGGGTGCATTCACTGAGATGTGCATACGTATTTTATATAAGTATGCACATCTTGTGAATGTATGAGTGTGTGTGGTTGGGCCCACACACACTCATAAGTCAAATCACCCACCAAACGGGCTAACAACCAAAGCCCGTGGGAGCTTCACTCCCGAATTTTATAGACTAGACTAGTCCTTCTTTTACTGTACATAAGACATGCATTTTGCTCCACTACTCTGTATTTCACTGAAGAGGATCACAGTCCGTGATCGAAATATATGGATATAATTTATTTAATTTCTTCCTATCCAACACAGTGGGTTCTTGTTGAATTTTACGAATTTGTTACGACAATACTTTGTAGTTATATATATATATATATATATATATATATAAAAATATATATATACATATATCTATTAGTGAACTTAGGGAGCAGGTTTTCATTAATACATTTTCTATTAAAAATCACTGCATACTCTGCGTTGGTGATCTTCTTCTTAAGACTTTCTATTTTCCTCAGTATTTTCTTCTCTGAAGCAGGAAGAGAAAATATCACATTTCCGAACGAGTCCATGTTTGGAAATAAAAAACAACATTTAACGACGTTTCGCCTATACCTTAGGCATCTTCTGGTAAATTTATTGAAGAAATTATTTACAAGAATATAAATACAGAAAAATACAGAAAAAGAGACATAAAGGAGAGGTCAATTGGTAACACGCGTCATGTTCTGTTGGTGACGCGGGATGCTCCGAAGAGTTCTAAAGTACCGCACATATTTTGCTGTATATTTATTAAAGGCATATGGTTTCTAATAAAAACAGCCTCTAAACATTTTAGTTTCTTTCTGTTAGTATCCTTGACCAAAATTGAGGTGCTTTTATTTAGCTGGTCCCGTGTAATGCTGGTATTGTGGGATTTTGTCACGTGGGTTTTTATCGCGCCATTTTGCATATGTTGTGTGAGCCTCTGAGTTAAAGTTTGTGTGGTATGGCCTATATACTCTTCTTGGCAAAGCACACCGTCTTTGTATAAATCACAAGAGTATTTGTATACCACATTATTTTTCTTGAGTTTATCCGTGGTAGCTGTCATGTTATTTTTCATCACCAGCGATGATGTTCTAGGGTTACGGTAAAAGATTATAAGGTTTATTTTGTCCTCTTCTTTTCTAGGCTTACAATTTCTGTGGATTATGTCTTTTAGAGCTTTTTCATCTTTTTTGTACGCTGATGACATTGTATTTTGATAATAAATGTTTATATTATTTTTCTGATTCTCTAACTCTTTATTCTTGGTGTTGGCTTTCTCCATATTACTTTTAATTTCCTTATCGATGTCCCTCATTGCAAAGCCATTGTTTGTTAAAATTTGCTTGACTCTAACAAGTTCTTGGTGTAGTAGTTGCCAACTGGAACAAATTTTAAAGGCTCTTGTGACATAGGCACGTATTACGCTCATCTTATATTTGGAGGGACATTCACTAGAACCGTTTAGACATCTTCCAGAATTAGTTGGTTTTCTATA
>NW_027467758.1:52500-57500 GCF_046742065.1 Oratosquilla oratoria | reverse complement strand
ATTCTTTTCATTTGAGTGACGCTTTATACAAATTTGAAATTAATTTCCTTTTGTCATTCGTAATAGGTTTTGATTTTGTTCAATTTCATTCAATCCGATGGAACCTGTCCCAGAGAACATCGGTATAATATATAACTGAATCCTTTTGCTTTCTATGTATAACCCTGAGGACGAACCCCGGACAGGGTTCTAAACGTCGGTAATAATTTCTGTTACTCTGAGTCCAGTGTTTCGAAATTTTCCGATAATATATATATATATATATATATATATATATATATATATATATATACATACATATATATGTATTATATATATGTGTATATATATATACACACACACACATATATATATATATATATATATATATATATGTGTGTGTGTGTGTGTGTGTATATATGTATATATATGTATATATATATATACATATATAAATATATATACATATACATATATATATATATATATATATATACATATATATATACATATATATTTACATATATACACATTTGTATACGGCAAGAGTGGTATAGGTAAATTCCAGGAAGGAGCAGAAGTATTTTATTCTCTAACGTTTCGACAGAGTCTTCTTCAGAGAGATAATAATACAGGCAAATTGTAATACATTGTCTATATACTAAGCGGGTCATCTCACACGTCGCCTTGGGAAAGAGTCCGCCGTTTGTGCCCCCTCGATGATTAATCTTGCTGTTGTGTGTGCCAAATTTACAAATCCTTCTCTATGATTGGTTGATTTAAAAGTATTAATATATGCAGCTTCAATAGTTTTTCTTGTCGTCTTTTTCATACCGGTGTGTAGGATTTTGGTGTTGTTCCAATTAGGCATATGTCCGTGTTGTGCAGCGTGTACTACTAGCGAATTAGATGTCCTGTGGTGTCGCATGTCATTCTTGTGTTCGTATAATCTTTTTGTTATTCCTCTTGAAGTTTCACCAAAATAAACTGCATCACATCCACCACATGGAATCTTGTAAACCACGTTCTTTTCGTTTTTCTCTTCCGTGTGCCCCCTCTTCATCGAGGGGGCACAAACGGCGGACTCTTTCCCAAGGCGACGTGTGAGATGGCCCGCTTAGTATATAGACAATGTATTCCAATTTGCCTGTACTATTATCTCTCTGAAGAAGACTCTGTCGAAACGTTAGAGAATAAAATACTTCTGCTCCTTCCTGGAATTTACCTATACCACTCTTGCCATACATTTGTCTTTTCTCTTGTCAAAAATGTCGAGTGGTAGTAGGAAACCGGGATTAGAAGAGCAGGAGTACTACAGGCAACGCGGAATCAGCAGCTGTATCCTACGGCGAAAATTCTTACAGGGTTGTATAGAAGAACAAGTCCTTCCAAAAAGTGCGCCGAAACAATTATTAAGCAAGGAAAAACCATTCACCAACAGTGCCCGAGCTTATCTTAAGGAAGCGTGTGATACATTAACTGACAGAATCTATGACTTACGTAGCCATAGCCTTAAAACAATTACGTTACCTCTACACTGGTTAGAAAAGCTAAAATCCGAAGAATTAAAACAGAAAGATAAACTAATCAAGAAACTGGATGAACTGTGCCGCTACAGTGAATGGAACCTCGTGGGATGCAAAGACCTCGTCAATAATCTCACCAATGAACAACTAAGCGACACCGAGCTACAAGCACTATCGCTAGGATTTAAATTTGACACCGGTATACCTAAGCTTAATTTTAATAACTTTTTAGTCAAGAATTACCGATGGAACGAAAAGGACGTCGACAAAGGCTTCAAACAAGGAATAATTGCACGCTACCAAGCACTAGCGGAAGGAGAAGAATGTGGCATACCCAGGAGATTTAGAGAGGCATTAATAAGATTACAAGAACGCACAGACCTTGTCATAACACAAGGTGACAAGGGTGGTGGAATAGTGATTATGAAGAGAACAGACTATAATGAAAAAATGCAGGAGCTTCTAGATGACAGAAATACGTACAAGAATGTAGAAATAGGTTACGCATGTAGGAAAGCGGAGGAGTTCAAGAAAGAAGCAAGGAAGATTTTATCCAGCTCAACTAGAGGAGATAAACTACTATACCTACTCGAAGAAGCCCCAAAAACACCAAGGATGAGAGGGATTCCCAAAGTACACAAACCAGGAATCCCGATGAGACCCATTACCTCAGGAATAGGAAGTGCACCTCATCGACTCGCAAAACATCTAGCGAAACCGCTATCTGCAGCAATAAGCACAATCAGCAGCACACATTTACACAACTCCACTGATTTAATCAATAGATTGAAACACTTAGATTTAAACAAAAAGAAGATGGCTAGCTATGATGTAAAAGCTTTATTCACAAACGTAGAGATTGAAGGAGCAATGGAAGCAGTAACGAAGGTGCTAAATCAAGTAAAAGACAGTGATTTACCGGTTAAAAAAACAGACTTTGTAAGATTAATTTCATTATGTGTAAAATTCAACTGCTTCACTTTTAACAACCATGAATATATACAATTCCGAGGCTTAGCTATGGGATCTCCTCTCAGTGCCAAACCTTTACATGGAGTCACTTGAAGTAGATAAATACATACATATCATGGGAAGAGGAGCATACTGGTTTCGCTACGTAGACGACGTATTAGTTATAGTACCAGAAAATACTAATTTGGATAACAAACTTCGTAGGCTCAATAGTGTAAATAAGTACATAGAATTCACAGTGGAAAAGGAGATAGACAAGAAACTGCCATTTTTAGACACAATAATTCATCGTATTGACGGAAGTGCCAAATTTTCAGTATATAGGAAACCAACAAACAAAGAAGATTTTAGTCATTACTTATCACGACACGACACAAGAACGAAATCTGGCATAATAATTGGCTTTTTCCTTAGAGCATTTAGAATTTGTAGCGAAGAATTTTTACACGACGAATGTAAACACATTACAGAGACGTTCAACCGCCTAAAATATCCACCGGGCCTCATACAAAAACTGAAAAATAAAGCCAAACAAATATGGAGAAGAAAAAACACAGTCACAGAAGAACAGAGGAAAGCAAAAGATTTTTTAGTGGTTCCTTACTCCTCGAGAGGCGAATTAATTTCCAAATTTCTAGCGAGAATAGGGATGGAAGTCGTACACTCCTCAGGACAGAAAACACGGGACATTTTATCCAGTAAACAACACACGGAAGAGAAAAACGAAAAGAACGTGGTTTACAAGATTCCATGTGGTGGATGTGATGCAGTTTATTTTGGTGAAACTTCAAGAGGAATAACAAAAAGATTATACGAACACAAGAATGACATGCGACACCACAGGGCATCTAATTCGCTAGTAGTACACGCTGCACAACACGGACATATGCCTAATTGGAACAACACCAAAATCCTACACACCGGTATGAAAAAGACGACAAGAAAAACTATTGAAGCTGCATATATTAATACTTTTAAATCAACCAATCATAGAGAAGGATTTGTAAATTTGGCACACACAACAGCAAGATTAATCATCGAGGGGGCACAAACGGCGGACTCTTTCCCAAGGCGACGTGTGAGATGACCCGCTTAGTATATAGACAATGTATTCCAATTTGCCTGTATTATTATCTCTCTGAAGAAGACTCTGTCGAAACGTTAGAGAATAAAATACTTCTGCTCCTTCCTGGAATTTACCTATACCACTCTTGCCATACATTTGTCTTTTCTCTTGACAAAAACATTTATATACATATACATATATATGCATATCTATACATGTATACACACACACACACACAGATACACACACACACACACACACTTCATCGGATGGACGGCGTAGAGGACGTTCTGATGAAAAAGTGAAATTTTCGTGGATCCCAAAGCAAAGGAAGTACCTTTGTATTTACAGGAGGGGGGGAATTGCTCGTGGTGTAGTGAGAAAGTGAAGAAAAAGGAGGAGGGGAGGGATTGCTGAGGGAAATGGAAGGAAATGAGGAAGGAGAGGACTTGGTCCAGGCAGGCAGACGCCATGTAAACGAAAGAGGGCCGGACCAGTTTAGTGACGATGAAGGGTCTAACAAAAATGTAAAGATTAGAAACATAGATATGAGTAGCACAATAGAAGGTGAGGATAATAATTTCCAGGGATTTAAGGAGGGGGGAGGATACCAACCTCCCCCGACTGGCAAGACTCGAAGAAAAACTTGAACAAATGACTGAACATTGGGAGAGTAGGTTCGGTAGAATGTCAAAAATGGCTGAAAGGATTGAAAGATTGGAAGCACAAGAGAAGACAAACAAAAACTTAATTAAGGAAATAGAAGAACTAAAAAGACAGTTAAAAGAAGTAAAAGAGGAGAATAAAGAATTAAAGAGAAACAAAGAAAACAAAGAGGCCACAGCTAAAGAAGCTAAGGGTTGGAAGACAATCCAAGAAAACAGTAAAGTTGCATTTACTGATATAATTAAACAGCAAATGAAAGAACAAACTGAAGACTCAGTTATCAAAGTGATGAGACAGAAGGAGAATATTGTAAGAGACTTAGCAGACAAAAAGAAATGTATAATTATATTAGGAATGGAAGAGAAACATAACCCAGATAGAACCTCAAGAATCAAAGAGGAAAATTAAAAAGTAAGCAGTTTACTACAATTAGTTCAGAAAGATGAACCAGAAATAATGAAACAAATCGAAGAGAAATTCAGACTCGGAAAGTATAGTACAGATAAGACCAGACCAATTAAGATTAAATTCAAGTCACAAACGACGGCAGAGAATATCTTATCCAAAACAGGGAAACTAGCAACAAGTCAACAATATAAAAAGGTATGGATAAAAAGGGAAACGAATAAAGAGGAAAGAGAGGAAGAAAAAGAGAAAAGACTTGAAGCTAAGGAAAAAAACGAGAACAGAACAGAGTCAGAAAAAGAGAGATTCTATTGGAGAGTAGTGAATATGAAACTAAGGAAATTCGACATACAAGAGAAAAACAAAAGGGAAACAGAGAACACAAT
>NW_027467758.1:37500-47500 GCF_046742065.1 Oratosquilla oratoria | reverse complement strand
CTCCCCCACAAAAAAAAAAAAAATGTAGCGGAGAAAAAGGACATATATAAATGCATAGGTATAGTTAAATAATAAACAAATAGGTAAATAGTAAATAACAATAAATTGACATATAACAAATAATAAATGAAAATCAGACAGACAAATGATAACAAAACAAAAAGAAATAATATAAAATAAATTATAATCATTATAGCATCTTGCTTCGGTGTTTATCTAAATGATTCTTAAAGCTTCGAACTGAACTACATTGCACTACCTGTGCAGGAAGTTTATTCCATTCATTAACTACACGGTTGGCAAAGTTGTTTCTACCTACTTCCAAATTGAATCTATTTCCGGACAGTTTGAGACCATTGTTTCTTGTATGATTCTCATTCAATGTGAAAATTTGGTCACTTTTGATGTCAATTCCCTTTAGAATTTTAAAGACCTGTATCAAGTCACCTCTGAGTCTACGCTTTTTTTTAGGGAAAACAGATTCTTATCTTTTAGTTGATTTTCGTATGTTTTATTTTTGATATTTGGAATCAGTTTTGTGGCTCGCCGTTGTACTTTTTACAGTCTGTCAATGTCTTTAATGAGATTCGGTGACCATACTGAAACAGCATATTCCAGATGTGGACGAACTAATGAGTGATGGAGTTTTGAAATCAAAAGATCGCGCAATCAGTCCTAGAATCTTATTTGCTTTCTCAGAGGCTGAAATACACTACTTGGTTGATTTGAGATCGTTACTGATAATTACGCCGAGATCTTTTTCACTATCCACTTTTGTTAACGAATTTCCAAATAACTTGTAATCGTACTTAATGTTATTTTTACCCATGTGCATTACCTTGCATTTACTTGTGTTAAATTTCATTAGCCACTTTTCAGATCATTGCTGTAATTTATCTAAATCTTATTCAATATCTAATTGGTTTAAGTGATCATTTGCCATTCCGCACAATTTTGTATCATCAGCAAATTTGGAAACAGTAGATTTTAGTCCAGGGTCTATATCATTTATATATATTATGAATAGAAGTGGCCCAAGAACGGAACCCTGAGGAACTCCACTTGTAACATTTTTCCATCTAGAAGTTTTTCCATTTAAAACAACTCTCTGTTTTCGATCATTCAACCAATTACTAGTCCAACTTAATAGGCTACCACTTATTCCGTGCGAATCTAGTTTAGTAAGTAGTCTTTCGTGTGGGACGGTATCAGAAGCTTTTGCAAAGTCTAGATATATTAAATCTATATTGTTTCTTTTGTCATAATTTGAGATAACTGTGTTGTAGAATTCGAGTAAGTTAATCACGCAAGAAAGTTTCCGTTTGAAACCATGCTGGCTATCATTTATCAAATGGCTACTTTCTAAATGATGTTCGATAGCATCTCTGATGATAGTTTCCATTATTTTTTCTTACGATAGAAGTCAAATTTATAGGCCTATAGTTACTTGGCTTCTTTATGTCACCTTTTTTGAATATGGGAGTAACGTTAGCTAGCTTACATTCTGTTGGGACATCTCCGGATATGATGGCTTTCTTGAAAATAATTTCTAATGGAACAACAATCTCATTTTTCATTTCCTTTAAGATTATTGGATACCAACCGTCAGGCCCTGGTGTTTTATTAACTTTGAGTTTATCTATACACCTTTTATTTTTATTTTTTTTATATTTACCGTAGTAAGTTTACCCCAGACTTTTCAGATTTCAGTTTGGAGTTGACTTTGAGGTGTTTCGTTTACAAATACCGAGCTAAAATAATTGTTTAAGATATTACATATTCCTTCATTTGAATATTCAAGTTGACCGTCAATGCAAGGGTACCCACTTCAATACTAAGGGCAAAGATACCCAAACACCAGATTGAGAAAGTCAGATACATCTACTAAATGAAAATGATCTATACATATACATATTCATATGTACGTATATATATATATATATATATACTGTATATATATATATATATATATATATATATATATATATATATATATATATATATGTGTGTGTGTGTGTGTGTGTGTGTGTGTGTGTGTGTGTGTGTGTGTGTGTGTGTGTGTATTCACTTGGTCTTTGGATCACGTGTTGGACTCGTGATCGACAGCTATTTCCCTCCTGGAAGAGAGCTCAGAGCTCGTAGGTCCGATCTATGGGTAATGCTATGACCCTGCACACACACACACACCCAACTCCCCGCCCACGTGTGTGTGTGTGTGTGTACAACACTGAATGGGTCCCAGTGAACAGAGTTAGGTTTATCAACCACTATAACCACAATTCACTCTAATTCTAAGCCATCAACATTGAGAAACTCGAGGAGGCATACATGCAGAAATTGAAACGTGGTATATTACACACACACACACACACACACACACACACACACACACACACACACACACACACACACACACACACACACACACACATATATATATATATATATATATATATATATATACATATACATATATATATATATATATATATATATATATATATATATATATACATATACAGTACATGTGTTTGTGCGTGGGTGTGTGGAAGAGAGAGTCAATAGCTATTCTTGTGGGACTCGAACCCTGCTAGGGCTGTGCAGCTCTTCCCACAAGGCTAAGGCGCTACCGACCGCGCTATACAGGACGTTTAAAAGGAATATTCTGGAATTTGTCCTGCACGTTCCCCGACATCAGCTCGTACGGCCAAGCGCCAAAATCTCACGGAGTCGTTTATTTGGGAGAGCCATACAAAAAGTGTGTGGAGTTTTGTCATAAATCCACACACACGCGTACGTATGCACGATCACACACATACGTACATACGCACGCACACACACACACACACACACACACACACACACACACACACACACACACACACACACACACACACACACACACACACACACGTAACGTACGCACGCTTAAGTACGTTTGCGCGAACACACACACACACACACACACACACGCTTCATTAAATCGGCAACCCCCCATCTCCGTCCCCCCATGCATAAAAGGAGAAGACGGGGAGAAATCCCTTCAGGCTGCGTCAAAATTTTGCTCACACATACTACCTCACCCCCATCTCCCCACCCATTCCACCTCATGCATCACAACATCATCCATATACAACCATTCTCCATTCACTCCAATCTTCTGTCCTCTCCCGTCCTTCCTCAACAGACATTCTTCTCTTCCCCAAAGCCCCCTTCACCCCATCCATCCACCTCATCCTAGGACGTCCCCTCATGTTCACTCCCTCCACATCTGCCTTCCATACCTCTTTTACTAGTCTTTCTTCACTCATTCTTTCCATGTATCCTAACCATCCTAATACTCTTTCATCAACCCTATCTCCCAACTCCCTTTCCACCTCTGTTCTCCTCTAAACCTCCTTATTTCTCACTCTATCTAGCCTAGTAGCCCCCATCATACTTCTCAGACACCTCATCTCAAACACATTCAAACTCCTTCTCTCTTCCTCTCTTATGTTCCATGTTTCTGCCCCATACAGTGCTGTTGGCACAATCACTCCTTCATACAGTCTCCTCTTCGCATCCATTCCCAAATGTCTATTCCTCATTACACTCTTTAATCCACCAAGGCATTTACTCGCTTCTCTCAATCTACATTCTACCTCCACCTTCACTCCACCTTTTCCTGCCACACTTACACCCAAGAATCTAAAACTATCCACTTCCTCCAGTCTCTCTCCCTTAATGTTCACTTCCAGTCTACTGCCACTTTCACCCCTTGTACATCTCATCACCTCACTTTTACCCACATTCATCTTTAGCTTTCTTCTATCACATACTCTCCCAAACTCTGTCACCAGCTTCCTCAATCCCTCCTCCGATCCTGCCACAAGGGGAGTGTCGTCCGCAAACAACAACTAGCTCACCTCCCACTTTTCTCTATTTTCTTTAACCATTTCTAATCCCTGATCCACTACCCTTGCATTTACCTCTCGCACTACCCCATCCATGTATAAGTTGAACAGCCAGGGCGATATAACGCATCCTTGACGAAGTCCCATCTTTACCTCGAACCACTCACTCTCTCCATTTCTAATCCTGACACAAGCTCTACTACTCTCATAAAAACTCTTGACAGCTCCCAGAAGCTTTCCTCTTATCCCGTATATCTGCATAACCTCCCACAGTGCCTTTCTATCTACCCTATCGTAAGCCTTTTCCAGATCCATAAAAGCCCAAAACACATCCTTCCCCTTTCCTATAGCTTTCTCACATATCTGTCTTTGCACAAAAACCTGATCTACACAACCTCTACCTGTCCTAAATCCACACTGTTCCTCACCAATTACTCCTTCTGTTCCTCTCCTAATCCTCTCAATCAAGATCCTCCCACAAGCCTTCCCAACTACACTTAACAAGCTAATCCCTCTGAAACTACTACACTCACACTTGTCCCCTTTTCCCTTGTAAAGTGGAACTATACAGGCACTTCTCCAGTCCTCCGGTACTCTACCCTCTCTCCAGCAAACATTCAATAACCTCACCAGCCAGTCCACCATCACTGTACCTCCGGTTTTTAGACATTCTGCATGGCATCCATCCAGACCAGGTGCCTTACCTGCTTTCATCATCTTAACAACTGCCTTCACTTCATCCTTCCTTATTTCTCCTCCATTTTCCTCACTCATCACTCTCATTTTCTTAGCATTTCCCACAGCAACTATCTTTCCCTCCCTATCCTCCTTCACATTTAGCAACTCCCTAAAATATTCTGCCCATCTTTCCCTTATTGCCTTCTCTTCCATTATCAACTCTCCATCTGCACCTTTTACCTTTTCTTCTCTACTTGATTCGCCTCCTCCTCCTCTCTTAATTTCTTTCCAAAACATCTTTTTATTACTTCAAAATTTTCTGTCATACTCCTACCCCATTTCACATCTGCTCTCCTCTTTGCCTCCTTTACCTTTTGCTTTACTTCTCTTTTCTTTTCTTTGTACGTCTCATATGACTCCCCCGTCCTCTTTTGTAACCAATCTGTGAATGCTCGCTTCTTCTCTTCTACAACCTTCTTTGTTTCCTCATCCCACCATTCACTACCCTTCCTTCTATTTCCTCCTATTCCCTGTGGTGAGGGAAAAGAATACTACCACCAAGTATTTCCACTTGGATCGTAAGAGGCGAGAAGAAAGGGGCGGGGATTGGGACTAGGCATCCTTCTCCTTGTAGCCCCACAGGGGACATTCCTAAAAGAAAAAAAGAAGGCATAAGAGGGTCTGGGAGTTTTGCGACCAGCACCCTAAGGTTTGGGTCTTTTAATGTGCGTAGATGTGGTACAGATGAGAGTAATAAGGAAGAGATAGGTAGTATGTTTGTGAGAAGAAAGATGGATGTGTTGGCTTTGAGTGAAACTATGTTGAAAGGGAAGGGTGAGTGTAAGTTTGGGAGTGTAAGTGGGAGGTTATCAGGAGTGAAGAGAGGGCGAGGGAGGGAAGGGGTGGCTATTCTATTAAGTGAAGAGATAAGTAAACGTGTAGTGGAGTGGAAGAAGGTTTCCTCAAGGATAATGTGGATGAAAGTGAAACTGGGAAAGGAGATGTGGGTCTTTGTAAGTGCATATAGGCCTGGCAGTGAGAAGAGTGTAGAAGAAAGGAAGGCCTTTTGGATAAATTTAAATGACTGCATAGAGGATTTAGGAAGAAATGTCAATGTAATAGTATTGGGAGACCTTAATGCTAGGGTAGGGAATGGTCCAATTGATGGAGTGGTTGGGAAGTGTGGAGTTCCAGGAAAGAAACGTGGTGGAGAGTTGATGGTGGAAATGTGTCTAGAAAGAGAGTTGATGATAGCAAATACAGTGTTTCGGAAGAAAGTCAAGCATAAGTACACATGGTAGAGGGTGGTGGATGGAAGGGTGGTAGATAGAGCGTTAATGGATTATGTAGTGGTAAATAGGATTATGATAGGAAGAGTTAAGGATGTACATGTGCTAAGGGGAGAGGGTGGGGGAATATCAGATCATCTTTTGGTGGAAGGTAAGTTGAGAGTGGAGGACAGATGGAGAAAGAGGAAAGGGACAAAAGATAGGGAGGTGCTTAGAGTGAACTCTTTAAATGAAAATGAAAATGAGAAGGAGTACAAGAAGAAGCTGACGGAGGAGTGGGAAGGAGTGAAGTAAAGCTAGGTCCGGAGAAGGAATGGGAAGGTTCAAGGAGGGAGTCACAAAGTGTGTAAGGATGGTGTGTGGAACAAGAAGGACAGGAGGAAATAGAAAGAAGGGGAGTGAATGGTGGGATGAATATATATATATGTAAATATATATATATATATATATATATTATAGATATATATTTATATATATATGTATATATATATATAAATAGTATATGTATATATATATATATATATATATATACAGTATATGTATGAATATATATATATATATATATATATATATATATATACATACATATACCAAGGCTTTTTCCCCCTTACAAGGTAGGTAGCCAAAAAGGGAAAGGCATAAAAACACTCCCACCCATTTCATCCCTACATACACTCCACACCCCTCCCACCCTCCCTCTCATCTGAGCACCTCCTGGATGACGGGTCATCCCTGCACCCTGCCCACCGCCCTGGGTCAGAAGCAGTGTCGCAAGACACAGCACATTCACAGCAAGGCCGCTTCATTTAATCGGCGACCCCCCCTCTCCGTCCCCCCATGCATATAAGGAGAGGACGGGGAGAAATCCCTTCGGGCTGCGTCAAAATTTACTCACACATACTACCCCACCCCCCACCCCCCTGCCCATTCCTCCTCATGCAATCACAACATCATCCATATACAACCATTCTCAATTCACCTCTATCTTCCGTCCTCTTCCTTCCATCCTCAACAGACATTCCCCTCTTCCCCAAAGCCCCCTTCACCCCATCCATCCACCTCATCCTAGGACGTCCCCTCATGTTCACTCCCTCCACATCTGCCTTCCATACCTCTTTTACTAGTCTTTCTTCACTCATTCTTTCCATGTGTCCATACCATCCTAATATTCTTTCATCAACCCTATCTCCCAAATCCTTTTTCACCCCTGTTTTCCTCCTCACCTCCTCATTTCTCACTCTATCCAGCCTAGTAACCCCCACCATACTTCTCAGACACCTCATCTCAAACACATTCAAACTCCTTCTCTCTTCTTCTCTTATGTTCCACGTTTCTGCCCCATACAGTGCTGTTGGCACAATCACTCCTTCATACAGTCTCCTCTTCGCATCCATTCCCAAATGTCTATTCCTCATTACACTCTTTAATCCACCAAGGCATTTACTCGCTTCTCTCAATCTACATTCTACCTCCACCTTCACTCCACCTTTTCCTGCTACACTTGCACCCAAGTATCTAAAACTATCCACTTCCTCCAGTCGCTCTCCCTTAATGTTCACTTCCAGTCTACTGCCACTTTCACCCCTTGTACATCTCATCACCTTACTTTTACCTACATTTATCTTTAGCTTTCTTCTATCACATACTCTCCCAAACTCTGCCACCAGCTTCCTCAATCCCTCCTCGGACCCTGCCACAAGCGCAGTGTCGTCCGCAAACAGCAGCTGGCTCACCTCCCACTTTTCTCCATTTTCTTTAACCATCTCCAATCCCTGATCCACTACCCTAGCATTCACCTCTCGCACCACCCCATCCATGTATAAGTTGAACAGCCAGGGCGACATAACGCATCCTTGACCAAGTCCCACCTTTACTTCAAACCACTCACTCTCTCCATTTCTAATCCTGACACAAGCTCTACTACTCTCATAAAAACTCTTGACAGCTCCCAGAAGCTTTCCTCTTATCCCATAAATCTGCATAACCTCCTACAGTGCCTTTCTGTCTACCCTATCGTAAGCCTTTTCCAGATCCATAAAAGCCCAAAACACATCCTTCCCCTTTCCTATAGCTTTCTCACATATCTGTCTTACCACAAAGATCTGATCTACACAACCTCTACCTGTCCTAAATCCACACTGTTCCTCACCAATTACTCCTTCTGTTCCTCTCCTAATCCTCTCAATTAAGATCCTCCCATAAGCCTTCCCTACTACACTTAACAGGCTAATCCCTCTGAAACTACTACATTCACACTTGTCCCCTTTTCCCTTGTAAAGTGGAACTATACAGGCACTTCTCCAGTCCTCCGGTACTCTACCCTCTCTCCAGCAAACATTCAATAACCTCACCAACCAGTCTACCATCACTAAACCTCCCTTTTTCAGACATTCTGCATGGCATCCATCCAGACCAGGTGCCTTACCTGCTTTCATCATCTTTACAACTGCCTTCACCTCATCCTTCCTTATTTCTCCTCCATTCTCCTCACTCATCACTCTCATTTTCTTCGCATTTCCCACTGCAGCTATCTTTCCTTCCCTATCCTCCTTCACATTTAGCAACTCCCTAAAATATTCTGCCCATCTTCCCCTTACTGCCTTCTCTTCCATTATCATCTCTCCATCTTTACCTTTTACCTTTTCTTCTCTACTTGATTCGCCCCCTCTTCCTCTCTTAATTTCTTTCCAAAACATCTTTTTATTACTTCAAAATTTTCTGTCATACTCCTACCCCATTTCACATCTGCTCTCCTCTTTGCCTCCTTTACCTTTTGCTTTACTTCTCTTTTCTTTTCTTTGTATGTCTCATATGACTCCCCCGTCCTCTTTTGTAACCAATCTGTGAATGCTCGCTTCTTCTCTTCTACAACCTTCTTTGTTTCCTCATCCCACCATTCACTACCCTTTCTTCTATTTCCCCCTGTCCTTCTTGTTCCACACACCATCCTTGCACACTTTAAGACTCCCTCCTTGAACCATTCCCATTCCTCCTCCACACCCATCTCTGCTCCATCCTTTACTCCCTCCCACTCCTCCTTCAGCTTCTTTTCGTACTCCTTCTCCTTTTCATTTTCATTCAAGGAGTTCACTCTAAGCACCTCCCTATCTTTTGTCCCTTTCCTCTTTCTCCATCTATCCTCCACTCTCAGCTTACCTTCCACCAAAAAATGATCTGATATTCCCCCACCCTCTCCCCTTAGCACATGTACATCCTTAACTCTTCCTATCATAATCCTATTTACCACTACATAATCCATTAGCGCTCTATCTACCACCCTTCCCTCCACCACCCTCTACCATGTGTACTTATGCTTGACTTTCTTCCGAAACACTGTATTTGCTATCATCAACTCTCTTTCTAGACACATTTCCACCATCAACTCTCCACTACGATTCTTTCCTGGAACTCCACACTTCCCAACCACTCCATCGATTGCACCATTTCCTACCTTAGCATTAAGGTCTCCCAATTCTATTACATTGACATTTCTCCCTAAACCCTCTATGCACTCATTTAAATCTATCCAAAAGGCCTCCCTTTCTTCCACGCTCTTCTCACTGCCAGGCCCATATGCACTTACAAAGACCCACATCTCCTTTCCCAGTTTCACTTTCATCCACATTATCCTTGAGGAAACCTCCTTCCACTCCACTACCTGTTTACCTATCTCCTCACTTACTAGAATAGCCACCCCTTCCCTCCCTCGCCCTCTCTTCACTCCTGATAACCTCCCACTTACACTCCCAAACTTACACTCACCCTTCCCTTTCAACTTAGTTTCACTCAAAGCCAACACATCCATCTTTCTTCTCACAAACATACTGCCTATCTCTTCCCTTTTACTCTCATCTGTACCACATCCACGCACATTAAAAGACCCAAACCTTAGGGTGCTGGCCCGAGGCCCTCCAGCACCCCTTATGCCTTCACTTTTCTCTTTAGGATGTGTGCCCCGTGGGGCTACAGGGAAAAGGATGCCTAGTCCCTCTCCCCGTCCCTTTCTTCTCGCCTCTTACGATCCAAGTGGGATACTTGGTGGCAGTATTCTTTTCCCCCACCACAGGGAATTCCCCCATCACAGAAAGAGAATACTCAGAGAAATGGTACAGGACAGCAACAAGGGGTTGGGGGACAGCA
>NW_027467758.1:27500-30000 GCF_046742065.1 Oratosquilla oratoria | reverse complement strand
GTCACTGTGGGGCAAATGTCCGATGAGGGCCAAGTGTCCTCTCTATGAGTCTGGCGGAACGTCGGAGAGGGACTTCGGTGTCGGTGTGATTGGAAGGTGTGTTGTTGTGGTTGAGAGGGCTACTAGTCCTAGGGAGGGGTTTTATGCTGGGGAGTAATGCAGGGGCTTCCACTTGTCTGTTGATAGTTGGTTGTATGTCTCGTATAAAAAGTGCTTCCAGGAAGACATATATATATATATATATATATATATATATATATATATATATATATATATAGAATATATATATATACATACATATATATATATATATATACATATATGTATACATATATATGTATTTATATACACAAATATATATATACATAAATATACGTCATATGTATATACATATATATATACATATATATACACACACACACACACACACATATATATATATATATATATATATATATATATATATATATATATATATATACACACATATACAGTAGAATCCCGATTTAACGAACTAATTCAGCCAAGGTCCAATCCGCTAAATTGATTTTTCCGTTAAATTGAGCGAGTGGGCGTTGGTGTAACAGTGTTGCCAGAGCGGATTATAAAAATGATACGTACCTAAAAATTCCCTAGTGTACACACACACATACAGTATATATATTATTGTAAGTGAATTATAGGCAGCACAATCGTAAATTGCAAACGAACAGCAACGTACAATAATTTGTTGCAACATGTGTGTGTGTGTATGTGTGTGTGTGTGTGTGTGTGTGTGTGTGTGTGTGTATGTATGTGTGTGTGTGTGTGTGTGTGTGTGTCGTGTAACAATGATATGAGCTGTCTATAAATTTCACGGAATAATAGTCATAGCTTCGTGTTTGGTTCGATGTACATAATTCTAGCGATTAATAGGACTGGGCAGTTGGTTTTTGGATAGTGAGCGTTATTGTTGTGTTGTTGCAGAAAACGTAGTTCGTTCTTATAGAAGTGTTTTTCATGGTGATTACTCTCGCGTACTGATTTTGAATTTTCCCATCAACTTACTGTTTCATTATTTTGTTTTCCTATTATACCGTCTATTTCTACTTGAATATATACTTTATACATACACTGAATTATATATTGTATATATATTATAGTACGTATATATATATATATATATATATATATATATATATATATATATATATATATATATATATATATATATATCACAGGTGAGAAATGTAGTAACACATTTATAAATCACAACTAACACCACAGTCGGACGAAAGAAAAAGTTGCGTAAGCGGAACTATATATTTCGATTGCTACCTGCAATCCTCTTCAGTAGTACAAAGTGGCAGGGAGGAGGCTATCTTAAGTAGCAACCTCTTACAAAAGAAAGGGAACATGAGAAAATAAAGAACATCACTGCCCCAACCCTAGTTGACCTGAGGCTGACACGAGGTCGGGTCAGGGGGAGGGGGAGGAAGCTTGTTGACAATATTTTTGGTCATGAATAGTCCTGAAATGATGTCTGGGGTCCATTGACCCTTGGAAATATTCATCGTGGGTAGATAATCAATTAATGTTGATTCCACCATTTTCCTTCTGAACCCACACCCTGATTTATAAATGAGATCAGATTTCTCCCAGTCCATCCGGTGATTAAATTTATTAACGTGTTGAAACACTGCTGAATTTATTTGGCCATATCTAATCGACCTTTTGTGTTCATTTAATCTTGTCGGTAGGTCTCTTCCCGTCTGGCCAATGTATGAAAGGTTACAATCTTTACATGGAAGGGAGTAAACACCTGGGATATGTTCTTCCTTCAACCTCTGGTGAACATTAACAACTTTTTTATTAATAGTATTAGGGTAGTTATGAATTAAATTTACTTTCTCTTTGGGAAGAAACTTGGACAATTGACTGATGGACTCTGAGAAGGGGATGACTAGGGGATTTTGTCTCTCTTTCTTTAACTTAGTGGAAGGGTGTTTGAAAAAACTTGCTCTGGCTTGACTAAGGGTTTTATCCAGAAACCAATGAGGGTAGGCTAATTTTGTTAATTGGGACTTGATGGAAGTTAATTCGTGTTCTAAAAATTGGGGGCTACAAATCCTAAAGGCTCGGAGAAAAAGTCCCGAAGCTACACTCCTTTTAATGTGATCTGGGTGATGACTGAAGAAATGGAGGTAACTACCTGAATGAGTGTTCTTTCTAAAAACAGTAAAGGCAAGCTTATTCCCATTCTTCATGATTAAGATGTCTAAAAAGGGGATTTTGTCATCTTTTTCCCATTCCACTTTCCCATCTAAGTGTAATCAATTTCCAATGTTCTGATGAAAACTTATGACGTGTAAACTACGTGGCACCCACGAGTACATAACTAAGAGTTCATGTACACACAGATGTGTGTGTGTGTGTGTGTGTGTGTTTTGAGCGTACGCACACAAATATATTCACGCGCACACAGATTCGCATACACATAAGCGCGTACGCACATGCACAT
>NW_027467758.1:0-22500 GCF_046742065.1 Oratosquilla oratoria | reverse complement strand
GATTAAAATTAATGCAGTGCAACATACATGCAACATAACTAATTAAGGTAAAAGTAATTTACTAAATACACAAGTTTTTTTTTGCGCCAAAGAGAAGTGTTGCCGAATCTTTTACCCCAAAGAACATGTGTACAGTTCTGAAAGCATTTATGAGCTTCTGTTGGAGAAGAGATTTTATTATCGTTGGTAATAAATAGTGAGGCTAAATTAGTGATTAACAATGAGACATGACCAAGTATGATTTTTGGATTACTATTAAATCAAAACAAGAGATTTTATAATAGTTGATAATGATCATCGAGACGAAATTAGTGATGAACACTGAAACTCAACCAAGTATGCTTAATGATTTTTGAATTACTATTAACTTAAAACCAGATATTTTATTACCGTTGATGATGATTATTAAAACGAAATTATTTATCGTTTACGCGGAATGTAGCAAGAGGACACACGCACCGATGTTGTATCGAGCATCAAGAGGGAACCGGAGATTTGTCGATATCGTTTTCATTAGAAGAAGGCGTACTTTCAAGTAGCCTTTTGTTGCTTCTTCACTATCAGTTTTTGGAAAGATCCTTGATGTGCTCTGTGAATCTTTTCGCCATCACTCTGTGGAGTACGTAGAATTGCATGTCTTTCCTCTGGTTGGCCTTGTCTATGTTCTTCTCGAACTCGGCCTTGACTTTGCTGAATTCAATTAGGTAAGTGTCCTTCCTCTTAAACTTGATGTCGACCCGGCTCCTCTTCCTGTGCCCCTCCTGGTCTTCTGAATGTTTCCTCTTGTTGATGATTTCGTGTCAATTGCCTTGTTGAAGACGCAGTAAAGAAATAAGATACTGTCGCCCCACTGGTGAGATTCTCATGTCCTGAGTAGTCAAGTGACATCATAATTCCAACTCGTTACAAGATTAATTAGTAGTGTGGGTGTGTGTTTGTGTGGGTGTGTATAAAATTTCTGGTATAATTAAAGTGAGTGACAAATTTAAATATAGTTAAAATTCTCTTTTGAAATTGTTTGATTAGGCTATTGCTCCACCGATATTGATGTACAGAAGGAAGTTCCCGCACATATACAAGTAAACTATACAGAACCCTCGAAGGCCGGTGAACCTGCCGTGGTAGATTAAATATATATAATTGCATTAATCAATGTTAATCAACCCCTACTAAGGTGTGAAAGTTCAGACAATATATATGTATATGTAAGACAATGTATATATATATATATGTATATATATATATATATAATATATATATACATACATATATATATATATATATATATATATATTTATACTCGTGTATATATATGTATATACACACACACATATATATATATATATATATATATATATATATATACATACATATATGTATTCATATATATATATATATATATATATATATATATATGTATGTATGTATATATATATATATATATATATATATATGTATATATATATATATATATATATATATATGGGGCAGAAACGTGGAACATAAGAGAAGAAGAGAGAAGGAGTTTGAATGTGTTTGAGATGAGGTGTCTGAGAAGTATGGTGGGGGTTACTAGGCTGGATAGAGTGAGAAATGAGGAGGTGAGGAGGAGAACAAGGGTGAAAAAGGAGCTGGGAGATAGGGTTGATGAAAGAATATTAGGATGGTTTGGACACATGGAAAGAATGAGTGAAGAAAGACTAGTAAAAGAGGTATGGAAGGCAGATATGGAGGGAGTGAACATGAGGGGACGTCCTAGGATGAGGTGGATGAATGGGGTGAAGGGGGCTTTGGGGAAGAGGGGAATGTCTGTTGAGGAAGGAAAGGAGAGGACGGAAGACAGAGGTGAGTGGAGAATGGTTGTATATGGATGATATGTGATTGCATGAGGAGGAATGGGCGGGGGGTGGGGGGTGGTGTAGTATGTGTGGGTAAATTTTGACGCAGCCCGAAGGGATTTCTCCCCGTCCTCTCCTTATATGCAAGGGGGGACGGAGAGGGGGGGTCGCCGATTAAATGAAGCGGCCTTGCTGTGGATGTGCTGTGTCTTGCGACACTGCTTCTGACCCAGGGCGGTGGGCAAGGTGCAGGGATGACCCGTCATCCAGGAGGTGCTCAGATGAGAGGGAGGGTGGGAGGGGTGTGGAGTGTATGTAGGGATGAAATGGGTGGGAGTGTTTTTATGCCTTTCCCTTTTTGGCTACCTCCCTTGAAGGGGGAAAAAGCCTTGGTATATGTATGTATATATATATATATATATATATATATATATATATATATATATATATATATATATGTGTGTGTGTGTGTGTGTGTATGTACATCTACATGTAAATATATATATATGCATATATATGTATATCTATATATGCATAGACATATACATGTATATATATATATATATATATATATATATATATACACATATATGCGTGTGTGTGTGTGTGTGTGTGTCTGTATGCTTATATTTATGCATTTATATATATGTATATGTATATATATGTGTATATATATATATATATATATATATATATATATATATATATAGAAAAATATATAGAGATATAGTGTATATATATATATATATATATATATATATATATATATATATATATATCTATAAATATATATATATATATATATGATATTTAGATTTAAGTATATATATATGATATATAGATATAAATATACATATATATATATATATATATATATATATATATATATATATATATATATATGTAGAGACATTGGGACAAATTATGGGAAAGGTGGAGGGGGAAACACGGGTCTTTATCTGATTATCGAGTTTATTCCTGACCGGTTTCGCTTACAATAGCTTCTTCAGAGGAGTGTTACTCTGGGTCGAAGTTGGCGGTGTATATAGTGAGTCAGGCCCACGTTCCCTCCTTGTGGAGTGGTTGGTGGCTGGTTCCAGTACATGTCAAACAGCACCGGTACAATATGATACAATAATAGTAATATAATAGTAATACAACACAACACGATCTATGATACAATATACAATATAAATTATAATATATAATATAATATACCAAATCATATCATGGTATATCACATTATAATACAACATAATAATTAGCATCGATACATAATCAATAAGAATAAATATGAAAATAAATGTCATCGTGATATTTTGTCACCGTGTTATGTCTGAGTTGTCCTGGGCGTCTTTCATTCCGTCCACTCCATTTCTCCCATCTCCCGGCCCGTGCTGTGTCCGGCAGTCATGTGTGATGTTTCAACTGTTCCAGTATGACACCTCAAACAGCATCGGTATAACATATGATAATAATAATAATAGTACTAATAATAATAATAATAATAATAATAATAATAATAATAATAATAATAATAATAATAATAATAATGATAATAATAATAATAATAATAATAATAATAATAATAATACTGTAAAAATAATAACATACAATATAATATATAATAATGCAATATAATTATATTACAGTATAATAACATAACATAATACTAATAATTAGTATCGATACAGAATGCATAATAAAATAATGAGAATAAAACATGATTTTTGATCAACGAAATGTCACCGTGATGTTTTGTCCTTGTATATAATCCCCGCGTTACGTCGGAGCTGTCCTGGGGCGTCTTTCTATATTTGCATATTTCGCCGTGTATTCTGTCCACTTAATACTTCCTACTTTTTGGTTTATGTTGGGTTTAGTGGCTATGTGTAATGCTTCAACCGTTTTTCTTCTTCTCTTTGTTAATCCTTTTTCCATCACTTCTGATTGTAGCCAATCGGGCATATGACCTTCTTGTTCTATATGACCCACCATCGCGTTGGAAAGCCTGTGGTATTTTAAGTCTGCTTTGTGCTCTTTTATTCTGGTCATAAGCCCTCTGTGGGTCTCGCCATAGTAAGATTTATCACATTTGCTGCATGGTATCCTATATACAACACTTAGGTCGTTAATTGTTTGTGTAGTTGTTGTTGTTACTAGATTTTTAAGTTTCTTTCCTGCCTCGCTGAAATTCTACATATTACGAATACCTTCAGAGCGCTACAATATCCAGAGGCGCTAATATCCACATCTTTGAGAAAAGCAAAAAGTATCAGGCAACGAAAAGAGAAAGTGGTCAAGAAAGAAACTAGATACCTTCTCGTACCAGGCTCCGATTTTTCACAAACACTGGGGGATGCAATACGACCATTAGGTCTAGAAATAATCAGCGAGGCAGGAAAGAAACTTAAAAATCTAGTAACAACAACAACTACACAAACAATTAACGACCTAAGTGTTGTATATAGGATACCATGCAGCAAATGTGATAAATCTTACTATGGCGAGACCCACAGAGGGCTTATGACCAGAATAAAAGAGCACAAAGCAGACTTAAAATACCACAGGCTTTCCAACGCGATGGTGGGTCATATAGAACAAGAAGGTCATATGCCCGATTGGCTACAATCAGAAGTGATGGAAAAAGGATTAACAAAGAGAAGAAGAAAAACGGTTGAAGCATTACACATAGCCACTAAACCCAACATAAACCAAAAAGTAGGAAGTATTAAGTGGACAGAATACACGGCGAAATATGCAAATATAGAAAGACGCCCCAGGACAGCTCCGACGTAACGCGGGGATTATATACAAGGACAAAACATCACGGTGACATTTCGTTGATCAAAAATCATGTTTTATTCTCATTATTTTATTATGCATTCTGTATCGATACTAATTATTAGTATTATGTTATGTTATTATACTGTAATATAATTATATTGCATTATTATATATTATATTGTATGTTATTATTTTTACAGTATTATTATTATTATTATTATTATTATTATTATTATTATTATCATTATTATTATTATTATTATTATTATTATTATTATTATTATTATTATTAGTACTATTATTATTATTATCATATGTTATACCGATGCTGTTTGAGGTGTCATACTGGAACAGTTGAAACATCACACATGACTGCCGGACACAGCACGGGCCGGGAGATGGGAGAAATGGAGTGGACGGAATGAAAGACGCCCAGGACAACTCAGACATAACACGGTGACAAAATATCACGATGACATTTATTTTCATATTTATTCTTATTGATTATGTATCGATGCTAATTATTATGTTGTATTATAATGTGATATACCATGATATGATTTGGTATATTATATTATATATTATAATTTATATTGTATATTGTATCATAGATCGTGTTGTGTTGTATTACTATTATATTACTATTATTGTATCATATTGTACCGGTGCTGTTTGACATGTACTGGAACCAGCCACCAACCACTCCACAAGGAGGGAACGTGGGCCTGACTCACTATATACACCGCCAACTTCGACCCAGAGTAACACTCCTCTGAAGAAGCTATTGTAAGCGAAACCGGTCAGGAATAAACTCGATAATCAGATAAAGACCTGTGTTTCCCCCTCCACCTTTCCCATAATATATATATATATATATATATATATATATATATATATATACATATGTATATATATATACATATATATGTATATATGAGAGACTGGGTGGAGGAATATACCATTCATCATATATATATATGTATATGTATATATATATGTATATATATATATATATATATATATATATATATATATATATATGCGTGTGTGTGTGTGTGTGTGTGTGTGTGTGTGTGTGTGTGTGTGTGTGTGTGTGTGTGTGTGTGTGTCTGTATGCGTAGATTTATGTATATGTATATATATATATATAAATATATATATATATGTATATGTGTATATATATATACATATATATATACATGTATATATAGATATATATGTATGATATATATTTATATATATATATATATATATGTGTGTGTGTATTTATATATTTATGATATTTAGATATAAGTATATATATATATGATATAGATATAAATATATATGTATATATATTATATATATATATATATATATATATTATATAACGACATCTAGACAGTTTCATGACACAAGCCCCCTCTACAACAGAAAAACCTTGTCATATTTCCCTCTTCTACAAAAACTTCATGTCTTCCGCATATAAAGAAGACGAAAAGGCTTTAAGAAAGATCATCAGCACACATGTTATCCCTACAGACCCCCATGCCATCCTGAAGCTCATAATTTTTTACAAAACAAAAAGAACATCAAACCTCATCATGAAAAATAGTTGCCTCCCACAGACAAGGCCTTTACAAGAGGTGAATCTTGTATACCAATTCCATTGCAACTTTGGTGATTGCAGTCGCCTCAATTCACGGTATATATGTTCAACCACTACCACCTTGTCAAAAAGGATGACGGCACATTTGCAGGATGGGGCAATACTCCGTCACATCAGTAATACACATGGACACTCCCTCACCAGGCAACAACTAGAAACACAAACAACAATACTGTATCGAGAACAAGACAGAAGGAGATTAAGGATGGCTGAATAAATTTTTATTCGTCTGGATCAACCCTCCATTAATATCCAGCTACAGCCTGAAGTTCCACTCCCATCAATGAGGAAGCCCTACCAGCAACCTACAGGGAACCCGTCGGCACTCCGTGGGTAGCTACGCGGACATGACATCTCCACCGCCACACCTCATATGACTTCCTGTCCCAGTGTTTCTTCGCGGGTACAAAATCTCCCCCACCACACCTCATATGTCATTCCTGTTTATCATTGTGTGTATTGTAACTCCCGAAGATGACCTCTGATTGGGTCGAAAGACGTCTAGAGTAAACACCATGTACCTTGGAGATTCTATCAATACCCTGACCTCCAACCTCCGCTCTCTCATTCGAAATATCGAGAGTACTTCTTACAAGTTGAACAATGCTACTACTGCTGTAGACTTCAACAAAGCCTGTATTCAAAATGGCCTCCTTCCAAAATATATATATATATATATATATATATATATATATATATATATATATATAAACATATATATATATATATATATATATACATATATATACATATATATATATAGACATATATATATATTCATTTATTCATATACAACTTAAATTCATATAATTTGTACACACCCGAAAACATATCTAAGACGTTCTCGCAGAGTTCAGAGGCAGATGCCTTTTCTTGTCACCTGTGCCTATCTCTTGCCCAGGACCAGGCCCAGGAGGCTCAGGCCCAGGAGGCTCAGGCCCAGGAGGCTCAGGCCCAGGAGGCCCAGGAGGCCCAGGAGGCCCAGGAGGCCCAGGAGGCCCAGGAGGCCCAGGCCCAGGAGTCCCAGGCCGAGGCTCAGGGGGCCCAAGAGGCCTAGGAGGCCCAGCCCAAGGAGGCCCAGGAGGCCCAGGCCCAGGGACCTGAAGACCCAGCCCCAGGCTAGGCCAAGCCCATGAGACTCAGGAGGCCCAGAAGGCTCAGGAGGCCCAGGCCAATGAGGCCCAGGCCAATGAGGCCCAGGAGGCCCAGGTGGACCAGGCCCATGCGGCCCACGACTAGGACGCCCAGGGGGCTCAGGCCCAGGAGGCCCAGGAGACCCAGGCATAGCCAAGAAGTCCCAGGAGGCCCAGGAAGCTCAGGCCCAGGCCCAAGAGGCCCAGGAGGCTCAGGCTCAGGTCCAGGAGGCCCAAGACCCGGCAAAAGAGGCCCACGAGGCTCAGACCCAAGAAGCCAATGCCCAAGAGGCCCAGGCTAAGGAGGACAAGGCCCAGGCCCAGGAGGCCCAGGCCCAGGAGGCCCAGGCCCAGGAGGCCCAGGCCCAGGAGGCCCAGGCCCAGGCGGCCCTGGTCCAGGCCCAGGATACCCACGCCAAGGCGATTCAGGTCCAGGCAGCCCAGACCAATGCGGCCTAGGCCCATACAGCCCAAGCCCAGTAGGCCAAGGCCCAGGCCCAGGAGGCCAATGCCCAGGCAGCCCAGGCGGCCCAGGCCCAGTAGGCCCAGGTGTATTCCCAGGATACCCAGGCCCAGGCGGGACAGGCCTATGCGGCCCAGGCCCAGGCAGCCCAGGCCCAGGAGGTCCAGGCGGCCAAGGCCCAGGAGGCCCAGGCCAAGGAGTCCCAGATCCAGGCCCTGGCGGCCCAAGCCCAGTAGGCCCAGGCGGCCTAGGCGGCCCAGGCGGCCTAGGCGGCCCAGGTCAAAGAGGCCCAGGAGGCCCAGTCCCAGGAGGCCCAGGCCAAGGCCCAGGCCCAGGGACCAGAAGACCCAGCCCCAGACTAGGCCAAGGCCCATGAGGCTCAGGAGGCCCAGAAGGCTCAGGAGGCCCAGGACAAGGCCCAGGTGGCCCAGGCCCAAGCCCAGGCCAAGTCCCAGGAGGCCCAGGCGGCCCAGGACCAGGAGGCCCAAGCCCAGGTGGCCCAGGCCCTGGAGGCCCAGACCCAGGAGGCCCAGGGCCAAACGGCCCAGGCCCAGGACCAGGACCAGGACCAGGCCAAGGAAGCCCAGTCCCAGAAGGGCCAGGCACAGGAGGGCCAGGCCCAGGAGGCCAAGACCCAGGCATCCCAGGCCGAGGCGGCCCAGGCCGAGGCGGCCCAGGCCGAGGCGGCCCAGGCCGAGGCGGCCCAGGCCCAAGAGGCCAAGGCCAAAGCCAAGGCCAAGGCCAAGGCCAAGGCCAAGGCCAAGGCCAAGGAGACCCAGGAGGCCCAGAGCCAGGAGGCCTAGGTGGCCAAGGTCCAGGCTAAGGAGGCCAAGGAGGCCCAGGCCCATTAGGCCCAGGCCCATACGGCCCAGGCCCATGCAGACCAGGCCTATGCGACCCAGGCCTAGGCAGCTCAGGACCAGGCGGCTCAGGCCCAGGCAGCCCAGGCCCAGGTGCAGTAGGACCAGGCCCAGGCCCAAGAAGCCCAGGCTAAGTCGGCAAAGGCCCAGCTGACCAAGGCCCAAGAGGCCCAGGCCCAGGCCCAGGATTCCCACGCCCAGGCGGCTCAGGCCTAACCATCTCAGGCCCATGGGGATCAGACCCAGGAGGCACAGGCCCAGGCCCAGGCCCAGGCCCAGGCCCAGGCCCAGGCGGCCCAGGCCCAGGCGGCCCAGGCCCAGGCGGCCCAGGCCCAGGCCCAGGAGACCCAGGCGGCCCAGGTCTAGACAGCCCAGGCCCATGCGGCCCAGGCCCAGTCGGCTTAGGCCCAGGCCCAGGAGGCCCAGGCCCAGGAGGCCCAGGCCCAGGAGGCCCAGGCCCAGGCAGCCCAGGCCAAGGGGGCCCAGATACAGGCCCAGGCGGCCCAAACCCAGTAGGCCCAGGCGGCCTAGGCGGCCCAGGCCCAAGAGGCTAAGGCCCAGGCCAATGAGGCCCAGGAGGCTCAGGTGGACCAGGCCCATGCCTCCCGGGCCCAGAAGGCCCAGACCCAAGCCCAGACAGCCCAGGCCCAGGAGGCCCAGCTCCAGACCCAGGCGGCCCAAGCCCAGTAGTCCCAGGCGGCCTAGGCACAAGAGGCCAAGGCCAAAGCTAAGGCCAAGGCCAAGGAGGCCCAGAGCCAGGAGGCCCAGGTGGCCAAGGTCCAGGGTAAGGAGGCCAAGGAGGCTCAGGCCCATGCGCAGGCCCATGCGGCCCAGGCCAATGCGTCCCAGGCCCAGGCGGCCCAGGCCCAGGCGGCCCAGGCCCAGGAGGCCCAGACGGCCAAGGCCCAGGAGGCCCAGGCCAAGGAGGCCCAGATCCAGGCCCAGGCGGCCTAGGCGGCCCAGGCCAAAGAGGCCTAGGAGGCCCAGGCCCAGGGACCAGAAGACCCAAGCCCCAGGCTAGGCCAAGGCCAATGAGGCTCAGGAGGCCCAGAAGGCTCAGGAGACCCAGGACAAGGCCCAGGTGGACCAGGTCCAAGCCCAGGCCCAGGAGACCCAGTCCCAGGCCCAGGCCAAAGCCCAGGAGGCCCAGGCGGCCCAGGCCCAGGAAGCTCAGACCCAGGCAGCCCAGGTGGCCCAGGCCCTGGACGCCCAGACCCAGGAGGCCCAGGCCCAAACGGCCCAGGGCCAGGCCCAGGACCAGGCCAAAGAAGCCCAGTCCCAGAAGGGCCAGGCACAGGAGGGCCAGGCCAAGGAGAGCCAGGGTCAGGAGGGCCAGGCTCAAGAAACCCAGGCCCAGGCCCAGATGGCCAAGACCCAGGCATCCCAGGCCGAGGCGGCCCAGGCCTAGTAGGCCCAGGCCCAGGAGGGCAAAGCCCAGGCGACCCAAGCCCAGTAGGCCCAGGCCCAAGCCCAGGAGGCCAAGGCCCAGGCGGCCCAGGCCCAGTAGGACCAGGTCCAGGCCCAGAAGGCCCAGGCCTAGGCCAAGAAGGCCCAGGAGGCCCAGGAGGTTCAGGCCAAGGCCCAGGAGGCTCAGGAGGCCCAGGAGGCTCATGAGCCCTAAGCCCCAGAAAAGGAGATCCACGAGGCCCAGGCCCAGGAGGCCCAAACCCAAGAGGCCCAGGCCAAGGAGGCCCAGGCCCAGCAGGCCCAACCCCTTAGGCAGCCAAAACCCTGGAGGCCCAGGAGGCCCAGGCCTAGGCGACCCAGGCCCAGGCGGTCCAGGCTCAGGCGGCCCAGGCCCAAGCGGCCCAGGCCCAGGATACCCAGGCCCATGCGGTTCAGGTCCAGGGAACCATACGGCCCAAGCCCAGTAGGCTAAGGCCCAGGCCCAGGAAGCCAAGACCCAGGCAGCCCAATAGGCCCAAGCCCAATAGGCCCAGGTCTAGACCCAGCATACCCAGGCCCAGGCGGCTCAGGCCCGGGCAGCCCAGTCCCTGTAGGACCAGGCCCAGGCGGCCCAGGCCCATGCGGCCCAGGCCCATGCGGCCCAGACCCATGCGGCCCAGCCTCAGAGGGCCTAGGCCCAAGCGGCCCAGGCCCAGGCCCAGGCGGCCCAGGCCCAGGCGGCCCAGGCCCATGCAGCCCAGGCCTAGGCGGACAAGGCCCAGGAGGCCCAGGCCCAGTCCCAGGTGGCCCAGGCAGGCAGACCAGGCCCAGGCGGCCCAGGCCCAGGAGGCCAAGGCCCAGAAGGCCCAGACCCACGCCCAGACAGCCCAGGCCCAGGAGGCCCAGCCCCAGGCCCAGTGTATACGCCACCATATACATGATGAGTAACGTCACTCGCTCACACTCCCTCACTCACTCCCTCACTCACTCCCTCACTCAATGCCCGGCCCTTCTAGCTGACTAAGAACTTAGTCAGCAACCTTCGGGTCGGCAACAACAACTCGACCACCAAACAGACATACGAACGCACATGAACATCCGAGTAACCAAACAAACACAAAACACAAATTACGTATACTAACGATCCTCCCCTGGATATATAATTAACATGTATGATAATAGACAACAATACATAATCAATGCAGTTGCACCACCCATGTGAGACAACGGACCTTCTCGAAATTAATGTAAAGACTAAAGACTAAACCCAACACAATAAAGTGCTGAGATGTCACTTCCGGCCAATGACCACCAAGGTAACGTGGCCGAGACGAGGAGTTGGGACGATGACAGGTGTTGTGCAACAAGAAGTGGTGTGATAAACAGTTATATTAATGTATCGTTCTATTTAACAGTTGACAGTGTATATACCATAACTGCAAAACCTGAAAGCTTTGAATAAAATGGTATAAACTTAATACGAATCTACATATACCAGTACCCGTACCTAGTGAACGATACATTATTACTGGTGGCAAGCGGTGACCGCGCCCACGTCTCTAAAGAAACAAACTAACTACCAGAAAAAAAAGACTATCGAGGACTCATCCTGCGCACCCCTCTGCACCAATTGTGTTCCTCCAAAAGAAGCGGTGGTGAAAATTTCTCACCACCTGGTGGCAGCAAAACCACACCATGCACAACACCTACGTTATCGCCGACTCAACAATAATTACCAGCCTCTAAATAAGGTAACCCAACCAACACCCTTTTCAAATACGTAATAGTATCATTACTACTATTACCTTACCTATCCATTTCTGAATCCCTGATACTGCTTTCCTTTTTTTTAACGAGATTATCAACGAGCCATCGCTTGAGGACAAACCTCATCCGCTCACCCCCCACCACTCATCCGAGTGTCGCGTTCCACCGAGAACCACATCAGCAAAACTCGCTTCAAGCACGGTATTAAGGTAACCATACGCCCTTAGATACCCACGTGCTCAACGCACGTACACCTTAGCCATATAACAACTATGTAATCTCGCACTTATATTAGCATATTGTCATTTAGAAGTTTTTTTTTTCTCTCCAAAAATTATCATTAAGTAATACCCTTTAATCTGCCAATTACAAATATACATATATATTCAACAGTTAATATTATTACATAATATAATATTCATATGCATTCTTCTAGTTAAGTAATTCTTGTTTAAACAAATAGCTCTTATATGTTTAAAATTCAATATTTACATAGAACTTATACATTTTTATCAATGTAACCTACTTTACTGCTGTAAAAAAATTTTTATGAACAACCATAATTAATTCTATTATAAGAATAATATCACAATAATTAACTCCTTATTATATAATATTAATTCCACATTCTTCTAGTTATGTAATTCTTGTTTAAACAAATAGCTTTTATATGTTTAAAATTCAATATTTACATAGAACTTAGATATTTTTATAAATGTAACTTACCTTTCATAATTACTACTGTTAACCAGCTATATATGTACACATATAATTATTATTATACACAATATATCATATATTATTTGCACAATATGTAACCCATTATTATTATTGCCATATTTACATTTTTACCATTTATAATTATATATTCTTATATGTAACCCGTATATAAATGTTGACATCCCATACCCCCCCTCCCTTATCTAAGCATAACATATTACCCTTAGTTACTATATACCTATTATTCATATTTTAACAGCTCATTTTTTTTCTTAGATTACAAATCAAAACTAACTATTAACTAATACATGATTTAACAACATGGCCTTTGCCACCAGATCAAAACTAAAAAGTTTACATAGCGTCTTCTCAAAGTCTAGAGAAGAAAAACACCAAAATGACATATCCAGTGACAAAGAGGAAATACACACAGAAGACTTAATTGGCAATGACAATACCTCTGACCAGTTAAATAAACCTGACAAAACTAATCCTAATGCAGATACCCCTATAACTCCCCTTTATGAGAACGATGTCTTACCTTTTTTCAACCAGCTTCCTCAAGTAGACCCCTTTCACCCCTCACAATCACAACCACCCATTCCTCCCATCCAACCAAATATGCAAACAAAACCTCCTATAAACCATAATCCATCCAACCCCCATATCCCAACACATAATAACCCCCCTCCCATTCAGCAACAGTACCAAACCTTCCCCTTTCCTTCCCCCCATACCCCACCTGTTCAAACCCACTCCACACCATACCACCAACCACCACCTAACCTTCCTCCAAACCCACAATATTATCCTTACCCACAACCTCAACCAACAATAATTAACAATTATCAAACCATAACCCCCCTCACAGAAATCCCAACCTTTTCCCAAGATAGCGGACTATCCATTACAGATTTCTTGACAGCATGTGACCTGTTTTTCTCCAAGAATCAATATTCAGAGACAGATAAAATAAATTTGTGCCGTCAGAAAATAAACCCATCTGACATTTGCCGTTCAAAGGCAAGGATGCTAGACACCCTAGTTGCATCTGGAATCACTTATCAGGAATATAAACGCCACCTCCTTAAGGTCTTTCATAACAAACAACCTAACAACATTTCCTTCCTCATCACCTTCCTCAATAACACTAGAGTCCCACCACATTCCATTACTAACATAATGGATTTTGTTGCAAACGGAATGAAAGAGGTCAGAGAAGACCTAGAAAATAACTCTCCTTGGACTCACACTGATCAATTTGGTCAAAATGTAATGCCAACTAAACACTTACTAACATTCCTTGAAATAGCTTCCTATCTCTCCCAACTCCCTCCAAAGTGTTTAAAGGAAGCCTCCAAAAAGGAACTAGACACTAGAAATCCTCTAGCTTATACCTATATTTTAGATATCATGAATGCTTGCAATGTATCCTTAGATACCCCCAACCATCTCCCCAGACTAAATAGCCTTCACTCACAGCACCCCCCTCCCACCAATCAAGGACAACCTTCTAAGTGGTGCTCCTACCATTCATCAAACAGTCACAACACGAAAGACTGCATACAGCAAAAACAATACCCGCAGGTACAACACCACTCTATCCCTTGCTCAGTTCATGGAACCTTTTCCCACACCGATGCCCAGTGTTGGACACAGCAAAAGCAACACACGCAGGTACAACACCACCCTATCCCTTGCTCAGTTCATGGAACCATTTCCCACACAGATGCCCAGTGTTGGACACAGCAAAAACAACACCCACGCTCAGTGCATACTACTACCTCACACCAGAATCAAAACAAACAAGTTCCACCCCCCTTTAAACACCCACTCCTATCTACACCAACACATCCAATCAAATACTGCAACCTACACCAAACATCATCTCACTCCAACGAAGAGTGTTACCTACAGAAAACACAACAACAACCGCATCAGAGAACTAACAACCCATTCACCACCCATCGACAAACACCCCCCTCCAACACGACAACCAATACTAAACAACGATTGGGGGAACGTGTACCAGCCTCACGCACCAAACCACCATAGGAATATCTCATACACAACACAAATACCTCACCCTAGAAGTAAGCTTAGACCAACTTAAAGTTGACATGATGGTTGATACAGGAACAAACCTGAACATCATCCCAAGAGCTCTGTATGAAGCATTAAATGACCCACCCCAAATTCAATTTTCCAATATGGAAGGACTCTTAATAGAAGGGAGCACAATTCCTCTACACGACACCATAGACTTAAATATTGAAGTCAACAATCACAAAGTAGGTTTCACAACTTTCCACATAGCAGATGAATGGAGCCTTGACCAACAAGGTATAATAGGACTACACTCATTAAAGATTTGGAAAACTAAGATAGATTTTGAGACTAACAAAATCTCCTTCCGAGATGTAAATAATGAATCAACAGTTCCTGAGACACCCAACTCAGACACACAACATCTCTCATGTCTACCTTCCTTTAATACTCCCAATCCCACTAACAACTATTCCTTCCGACCACCCCCTTATGTCACCTCAAAGGCACTGATGTCTAACACAGTCATCATACCCCCTAGACATTCAATAACAGTCCCACTATACATACCCGGTGCAATAGACCATCAGGACGTCATAATCGACTCAGACACGTCCAGGATTAACAACATAACCATTGAGTCCTCCTGGGACACAATATCAGAAAATAAACATACACTAGCTATGTTAACAAACACCTCAGAACAACACCGTAAAATCAGGAAGAATACAAACATCTGCGCAGTCCATCTCCATAATTCCCCTATCCAGGAACCACTGCCGCAACACATCAACCAAGTAAGACCAACACAACCCCTCCCCCCTATTCCCCCAGACCAAATCACGACATCAGCTGACGGAGAAAGTCATAACGAGCTATTAGCTCTCCTACAGAGGAATAGATCAGCTGTCGCCTTAGAAGGCGAATCACTAGGCAAATGTGATATAATCAAACATCACATCCAAATTCCCCCAAACACCCCCCCTTCATACACCCCCGCTTACCGCATACCCCACAGTAGGAAATCCCAAGTCAATGACAGTGTACATGAGATGATACACCAAGGCGTAATTTCCCATTCAGACTCCCCATGGAACAGTCCCCTCTTTTTGGTCCCTAAGAAAGACGGAACCTTACGCCCTGTTGTTGACTTCAGAAAAATAAACAACCTAACTCAATCTGACCCACACCCCCTCCCCGCCATGCAAGATGTACTACAATGCATTGGCAACGGGAACTCTGTTTTTTCCACAATAGACCTCAAGTCAGCCTTCTGGCAGGTCGAACTAACAGAGGAATCAAAACCCGTAACTGCATTTTCCACGGACAAAGGACACTTTCAGTTTGAACGTATGCCCTTTGGCCTTAAGAATGCCCCCTCAACCCAACAAAGGTTGATGACCCGCATTTTCAGTGACATGATAGGAATCTCATTATTCGTCTATTTAGACGACCTCATTATATATAGTCCCACAGAAAGAGACCACCTTAACACTTTAGAGATTGTCATCAAACGTCTCAAACATACGGGATTAAAGATTCAATTAAAGAAATGTAGATTCCTCATGAAGGAACTCACCTTCCTAGGCCATAAAGTGGATGCAAAAGGGATTCACACAACCACTGATAAAATAGATACAATAAACAATTTCCCAACCCCCAGAAACGCAAATGAAACACGAAGTTTCATAGGGTTAGCCTCCTACTACAGACACTTTATCCGAAACTTTGCTGATATTGCTTCCCCTCTGACCAAATTCACAAGGAAAGGCGAGCCATTTCAATGGTCAGAAGCAGAACAGCAAAGTTTCGACACTCTCAAACACGCACTCACCACAGCCCCTGTACTAGTTTTCCCTGATATGAAGAAAGAATTCTTTCTTTACACAGACGCCTCCTCTAAAGGAATAGGCGCAGTCCTACAACAGAAAGATGACAATGGCAAAGAACACGCCATAGCCTACGCAAGTAGAGTCCTCAACAAAACTGAAAATAACTACTCAACTACACACAAAGAAGGACTTGCAATCATATGGGCACTAAAACACTTTAAATACCTCATTTTAGGCTACAAGATTACCATACTAACAGACCACCAACCACTAGTCTATCTTTTTAACTCCAAAGACTTACATGGGAGAGTTGCTAGATGGAAAACAACTCTCCTTGATTACGATCCCATGATCGTATACTTAGCTGGGAAAGCTAACGTAGTGGCAGACTGCTTGAGCAGACAAACTCACATCACCCCCATAACCCAAACCACATGCATACCTATGCAAGAACTCAGGGATGAAACTGACGGAGACCCAATATGGTCTCCAATAAAACAGCATCTCATCTCACAAACCCCCTTACACTCCCGACCACCTGTCCCTATTGAGGAACTCAATCTGGTCGACGGAGTCATAAGGAGAACCATTAATACAAGAGAGGTTACTGTTATCCCCAGAGCCCTAGTCCCCAAGGTCCTACACATATTGCACGACAGTGCAATGGGAGGCCACTCGGGCAGAGATAAGACACTAAACACTGCTAGGCACACATATTATTGGCCTTACATGAAAAGAGATATAACCACACACATATATTCTTGTGTAACTTGCAAACAATTCAGAGGCCCTAACCTGAAGCAAATCAACATAAAAGATATCCCACTCCCTGCTGAACCATGGGAAACACTTGGCATTGACCTACTGAAAATGCCAACGAGCCATCAAGGTTCCAATTATGTACTCACAGCAGTTGAGTATTTATCTAAATACACAATCTTAATACCACTCCAGGACAAAACAGCAGAGACTGTAGCCAAAACCCTGGTCAACAATATCTTTTGTAAATACAACATACCACACACAATGTTATCTGACAATGGCTCAGAATTCAAAAATGAAGTGATGCGCGAAATAGCACACCCTCTACAACATTGACCAAACATTTGCCACTGCATACCACCCCCAGGGAAACGGTCTGACTGAGCGAACAAATCGCAAGGTCCTAGAAATTCTCAGACCATTGGTCAATGACCTCATGGACACTTGGGAAGATTGGCTACCACAGGTACAAGCCAGTATCAATAGCACAGTCAATTCCGCAACAAAGATGTCCCCACATGAAATCAATTTTCGGCCAACCAATGCGCCTACCCTACCAAATATTCAACCAACCCCCCCCCACCCTTATACAACCTAGATAACCTCGCACACTGCATCAAAAGAGGTATGCAAACAATTTACAAAAAAGTTAGAGCAAACCTGAAAGAAGCCCAGGAAAAGACAAAGACAAAACAACACAAACGGTCAATTCCACTTGACATAGCACCTGACGACACAGTCATGGTAAAAGACTCAGGTCGAACAAACAAACTCAAACCCAAATTCCTAGGCCCCTTCATAGTCACAAGTTCACTCCCTAACAATGTTTTCCTACTAACAGATCCTTCTGATCACTCCACCTTCACCATACATGGAGAGAAGTTGAGAAAGGTCAAACTGAACCTCGACCCAATCTCACCTCCCATCCACAACCCACCTATCACAGACACACACCAATCACCAATACGCAAGTCTCATCCCATGACTCTGCGTCGACGCAACTAAACATGCACTCTAGCTCTCGCCCCTGAAGATGCAGGACGTCATGTATCTATCAGTGGAGGTTAAAATGGCCCATTTTCCTATATGAACTCTTTTCGACATATCTATAAAACTTCTCTACTTCCTTCCGACCAATATAATCCTTAGCGAGAGTCAGATAAACATATCCTCATACACTGAGACATAACCTTCATCCTCCAAAAGTAAATACATCATTAATTACCCACCTTAAACATCGACTACTTTTGACATGGACTCATTCGACTTACATCATAGGATTCTTCCATATAACTCCACAGCCCTTTCCCTCTTAATCATGCTCTTTATACTAATAATAATAATCATATTCTGTTGCATGAAGTAACACCTTCCAAAACCTTTCCACCTCCATACCCAAATTGTTGTAAACCTAGATTAAGTTTATTCTTGTGTCTCACCCAATATCTTAAATACTATAAAAATTCATACAGAAACTATATATCCATACTATGAAATAAAACAAGTGCAATGTGACACACAAAACTGACCATAGAACAGTGTCTAGAAAAAACAACACTCCCAACAGTGATAGTGTTAAACCATAAAAAACAATAACATTTAAAAAGTGAATTAAACAGTGTATGTGAAATCCAATAGAACATGTAATCTGGTGAGACACAACGTTACACTTCTGAGACACAACATCGCTACCCCTTAATTACAGTTCATGATCCCCCTTGGGACCTCAGATTCACTTCAACAACACCCCCCCATCTGCACATTTTTAACCCCACAGGATTTTGTGTCTCTGAATTTTTTTTTCTCGATGTATTACCCATATAAATACTTTTGTAAACCATGTACCCTAGGTGCCGGGAGCCACCTAACCCCAGGGGGAGAGCGATATGTATACGCCAACATATACATGATGAGTAATATCACTCGCTCACACTCCCTCACTCACTCCCTCACTCACTCACTCACTCAATGCCCGGCCCTTCTAGCTGACTAAGAACTTAGTCAGCAACCTTCGGGTCGGCAACAACAACTCGACCACCAAACAGACATACGAACGCACATGAACATCCGAGTAACCAAACAAACACAAAACACAAATTACGTATACTAACGATCCTCCCCTGGATATATAATTAACATGTATGATAATAGACAACAATACATAATCAATGCAGTTTCACCACCCATGTGAGACAACGGACCTTCTCGAAATTAATGTAAAGACTAAAGACTAAACCCAACACAATAAAGTGCTGAGATGTCACTTCCGGCCAATGACCACCAAGGTAACGTGGCCGAGACGAGGAGTTGGGACGATGACAGGTGTTGTGCAACAAGAAGTGGTGTGATAAACAGTTATATTAATGTATCGTTCTATTTAACAGTTGACAGTGTATATACCATAACTGCAAAACCTGAAAGCTTTGAATAAAATGGTATAAACTTAATACGAATCTACATATACCAGTACCCGTACCTAGTGAACGATACACCAGCGGCCCAAGCCCAGTAGGCCCAGGCGGCCTTGGAGGCCCAGGCACAAGAGGCCAAGGCCAAGGAGGCCCATGCGGCCCAGAGCCAGGAGGCCCAGGTGGTCAAGGTCCAGGCTAAGGAGGCCATAGAGGCCCAGGCCCATGCGGCCCAGGCCTATGCGGCCCAGGCCCATGCGGCCCAGGCCCATGCGGCCCAGGCCCATGTGGCCCAGGCCTAGGCGGCTCAGGACCAGGCGGCTCAGGCCCAGGCAGCCCAGGCCCAGAAGGCCCAGACCTAGGCCCAGGAGGCCCAGCCCCAGGTCCAGGCGGCCCAAGCCCAGTAGGCCCAGGCGGCCTAGGCGGCCCAGGCCCAAGAGGCCAAGGCCAAGGCCAAGGCCAAGGCCAAGGCCAAGGAGGCCCAGGAGGCCCAGAGCCAGGAGGCCCAGGTGGCCAAGGTCCAGGCTAAGGAGGCCAAGGAGGCCCAGGCCCATGCGGCCCAGGCCCATGCGGCCCAAGCCCATGGAGACCAGGCCTAGGCGGCCCAGGCAGCTCAGGCCCAGGCGGCTCAGGCCAAGGCAGCCCAGGCCCAGTAGGACCAGGCCCAGGCCCAAGAAGCCCAGGCTAAGTCGGCAAAGGCTGACCAAGGCCCAAGAGGCCCAGGCCCAGGCCCAGGCCCAGGATTCCCACGCCCAGGCGGCCCAAGCCCAGGCGGGCCAGGCCTATGCATCCCATGCCCATGGGGATCAGACCCAGGAGGCACAGGCCCAGACCCAGGCCCAGGCCCAGGCCCATGCGGCCCAGGCCCAGGCCCAGTAAGCTCAGGCCCAGGCCAAGGAGGCCCAGATCCAGGCCCAGGCGGCCCAATCCCAGTAGCCCCAGGCGGCCTAGGCGGCCCAGGCCTGACCTTGGGCCTGAGCTTGGGCCTGTGCCTCCTGGGCCTGTGCCGCTTGAGCCTGGGCTGCCTGGGCATGGGCCGCCTGGGCCTGGGCCTGGGCCTGGGCTTCCTGGGCCTGAGCTTGGGAGTGAGCTTGGGCCTGTGCCTCCTGGGCCTGGGCCGCTTGGGCCTGGGCTGCCTGGACATGCGCCGCCTGGGCCTGGGCCTGGGCTTCCTGGGCCTCCTGGGCCTGCACCTGGGCCTATTGGGCCTGGGCCTACTGAGCCTGGGCCGCCTGGGTCTTGGCCTCCTGGGCCTTGGTCTGGGCCTGGGACTGGGTCTCTTGGGCCTGGGCTTGGGCCTGGACCACCTGGGACTTGTCCTGGGCCTCCTGGGCCTTCTGGGCCTCCTGAGCCTCATTGGCCTTGGCCAGGCGGCGCATGTCCAGGCAGCCCAGGCCCAAGCGGCCCAGGCCCAGGAGACACAGGCCCAAGCTCACTCCCAAGCTCAGGCCCAGGAAGCCCAGGCCCAGGCCCAGGCCCAGGCCCAGGCCCAGGGGGCCCATGCCCAGGCAGCCCAGGCTCAAGCGGCACAGGCCCAGGAGGCACAGGCCCAAGCTCAGGCCCAAGGTCAGGCCTGGGCCGCCTAGGCCGCCTGGGGCTACTGGGATTGGGCCGCCTGGGCCTGGATCTGGGCCTCCTTGGCCTGGGCCTGAGCTTACTGGGCCTGGGCCTGGGCCGCATGGGCCTGGGCCAGGGCCTGGGTCTGGGCCTGTGCCTCCTGGGTCTGATCCCCATGGGCATGGGATGCATAGGCCTGGCCCGCCTGGGCTTGGGCCGCCTGGGCGTGGGAATCCTGGGCCTGGGCCTGGGCCTGGGCCTCTTGGGCCTTGGTCAGCCTTTGCCGACTTAGCCTGGGCTTCTTGGGCCTGGGCCTGGTCCTACTGGGCCTGGGCTGCCTTGGCCTGAGCCGCCTGGGTCTGAGCTGCCTGGGCCGCCTAGGCCTGGTCTCCATGGGCCTGGGCCGCATGGGCCTGGGCCGCATGGGCCTGGGCCTCCTTGGCCTCCTTAGCCTGGACCTTGGCCACCTGGGCCTCCTGGCTCTGGGCCTCCTGGGCCTCCTTGGCCTTGGCCTTGGCCTCTTGGGCCTGGGCCGCCTAGGCCGCCTGGGCCTACTGGCGTATGCGTATGCGTATGCGTACACGTATGTGTAGTGTATATGCATATACATGTGCATGTGTACATGAATGCGTATGCTTATGTGCATACGTATTATTTTGGATGTACCGGCATGGGCAGAATGTGATAGATGTCATCCGGGTTACGCCGACGGGTCCCCCGCGGGAAAGGCCCTGGCCCGCGCGTCCTGGATCTCTCAGTGTGGCTCAGAGACGCCGTCGCACAAATTCTCCGGAGCGCCACGGGACCTCCAGGAAAGGGGAAGGACCTACCGAGGCCTGGCTGCGTAGGACGCCTCGTCGTGGGTCCCTGGCTGCTCTAGGTAAGACTTAGAATGATATACATGTTATACATTAGCGGCTAGGTTAGGTGAGTTTGCAAATCTGTATGGTTGACGTGCAACATGTGGAGACGCACCTTGCACGACGTCGTCGCCCGAATCTCTTCTTTAGGAGAGGATTCGCGGCGATGATGTGCACGCGTCCGCGTGTGCCTTGCACGACAAGCATCAGAAGCTTGGGAACTCGAAAAGGGTTTGCAAGTCTGCATGGTTGACGTGCAACACGTGGTGGAAGACGCACCTTGCACGACGTCGCGTCGCCCGAATCGTTTCAATACGAAAGGATTGGCGGCGATGACGTGCAGCGTCCGCGTGTGCCTTGCACGACGGGCATCAGAAGCTTGGCAACCAGAGAGTTAGCAAGGCGAGTTTAGGGATTTCTAGTCTAAAGTAGG
>NW_027467757.1:632500-635000 GCF_046742065.1 Oratosquilla oratoria | reverse complement strand
TGATGATGGTTATGGTGGTGGTTGTGGTTGTGATGATGGTTGTGGTTGTGAAGATGGTGATGGTTGTGGTGGTGGTTGTGGTTGTGATGATGGTTGTGGTTGTGAAGATGGTGGTGGTGGTTGTGGTTGTGATGATGGTTGTGGTGGTGGTTGTGGTTGTGAAGATCGTGATGGTTGTGGTGGTGGTTGTGGTTGTGAAGATGGTGGTGGTTGTGGTTGTGATGATGGTTGTGGTGGTGGTTGTGGTTGTGATGATGGTTGTGGTGGTGGTTGTGGTTGTGATGATGGTTGTGGTGGTGATGATGGTGGTGGTTGTGGTTGTGATGATTATGGTGGTGGTTGTGGTTGTGATGATGGTTTGGTTGTGAAGATGTGAGGTTGTGGTGGTGGTTGTGGTTGTGATGATGGTTGTGGTTGTGAAGTTGGTGGGTGTGGTGGTTGTGGTTGTGGTGATGGTTGTGGTGGTGGTTGTGGTTGTGGTGATGGTTGTGGGGTGGTTGAGTGTGAAGATGGTGGTGGTTGTGGTTGTGATGATGGTTTGTGGTGGTTGTGGTTGTGATGATGGTTGTGGTGGTGGTTGTTTGGATGATGGTTGTGGTGGTGGTTGTGATGATGGTTGTGTATGGGTGGTTGTGATGATGGTTGTTGTGGTGACAGTACGGGGTGGAGGGTGGGGGGTGGGGTGGATTTGGTGGTGATAGTGCTGGTGGCAGAGTGGTAGTGTGGTATTGTTGAAGCTGGTTGTGGTGGTGGGGTGGAAGGAGAGGTGGTGGTGTTGGAGAGAAGAAGGAAGAAAACGACATAAAGGAGAAGAGAAGACTGAAAAGGTGGAGATTTCGAAGGAAGAATTTGAGGAGGAGGAGGAAGATAGAAACCATATCATCTCTCCATCTGCACCTTTTACCTTTTCTTCTTTACTTGATTCGCCTCCTCTTCCTCTCTTAATTTCTTTCCAAAACATCTTTATATTACTTTCAAAATTTTCTGTCATACTCTTACCCCATTTCACATCTGCTCTCCTCTTTGTCTCCTTTACCTTTTGCTTTACTTCTCTTTTCTTTTCTTTGTACTTCTCATATGACTCCCTCGTCCTATTTTGTAACCAATCTGTGAAAACTCGCTTCTTCTCTTCTACAACCTTCTTTGTTTCCTCATCCCATCATTCATTACCCTTCCTTCTATTTCCTCCTGTCCTTCTTGTTCCACACACCATCCTTGCACACTTTGACTCCCTCCTTGAATCATTCTCATTCCTCCTTCACACCTAGCTCTACTCTATCCTTCACTCCCTCCCACTCCTCTTTCAGCTTCTTCTTGTACTCCTTCTCCTTTTCCTTTTCATTTAAATATTTCACTCTAAGCACCTCCCTACCTTTTGTCCCTTTCCTCTTTCTCCATCTATCCTCCACTCTCAACTTACCTTCCACCAAAAATTATCTGATATTCCCCCACCCTCTCCCCTTAGCACATGTACATCCTTAACTCTTCCTATCATAGTCCTATTTACCACTACATAATCCATCAACGCTCTATCTACCACCCTTCCCTCCACCACCCTCTCCAATGTGTACTCTTGCTTGACTTTCTTCCGAAACACTGTATTTGGTATCATCAACTCTCTAGACACATTTCCACCATCAACTCTCCACTACGATTCTTTCCTGGAACTCCACATTTCCCAACCACTCCATCGATTGGACCATTTCCTACCCTAGCATTAAGGTCTCCCAGTACTATTACATTGACATTTCTCCCTAAATCCTCTATGCACTCATTTAAATCTATCCAAAAAGCCTCCCTTTCTTCTACACTCTTCTCACTGCCAGGCCCATATGCACTTACAGCCAAGCTCCCTGTCCATTTCTCCCGAGCCACGACCACCAACTGCCCCAAATCGCTCGCTAATTCGCCCGGTGGCAATAGCCCTCTTTTATACGCTACTATTTTTTTCATTTTCTTACAGACATTCTTCCCCTCCCACAAAAACCGATCCCGCGAAGCGGTTGGTCTTTCCTAGGAATTCAGAATTCAGGACTCTCTGATTTCTGAACCCGTATAGAGCGGACACTTCCCGCTCCTCTATAATCCCTAGGTTAAGGATGTTAGGTGGACCCTAGTGGTAACAGATGGTCCGGGTAGGCATAAAATAAGTGTGTGTGTAGTGCTAAGTGAATATGTAAATAATTTATGTTAGAACACCATAGTTTTGCCTTAATTAACGTTGCCCATTTGAGTTATCCACCGGTCACCTAAAACTATTGACATACGTGCTTGAAAGTACTGCACAGATTCATATTTGATATGCAGTATATTGTTACCCTGCCATTTAGTCTCAATCTGGTTCGTCAATGATTGGAGGTAGGATTGTTTCTCCAATTAAGATTGGGGTTTAATGGGAGGCGTAACAATACACACACACACACACTTACACACACACACTTACACACTCACACTTACACACTCACACTTACACACTCACACTTACACACTCACACTTACA
>NW_027467757.1:595000-627500 GCF_046742065.1 Oratosquilla oratoria | reverse complement strand
CGTTCTCCATTGTTGTGCACAAGAAAAAATAATTCCCAATTCTTAATCACATTCCGGTCCAGGGCCATCTTTACCATGACTCGTTAGCTCGAGCTTAGATTAGGTCCAAAATGCGAGCACGAATATTAAGGCGAGTTCGTGAATACAATACACGATACAACATTAAAGACGACCATGTTATGCAAATATAATGCATTTATCACACACACACACACACACACACACACACACACACACACACACACACACACACACACACACACACACACACACACACACACACACACACACACACACACACACACACACACACATTCACACTCACACACGCATGCACACACACACACATTAACACACACAAACATTCACACTCACACATTCACACTCACACACACACATTCACACTTACACACATTCAAACACATTCACACACACACTCACACACACACACACACACACACACACACACACACACACACACACACACACACACACACACACACACACACACACACACACACACACACACACACACACACACACACACACACACACACACACACACACACACACACACACTCACTCACAATCACACACACTCTCACACACACGCACACACACACGCATACACACACACACACAACACACACACACACACACACACACACACACACACACACACACACACACACACACACACACACACACACCACACATTCGTCGGATGGACGGCGAAGATTGGAGTTCCGAAGAAAAAGTGAAATTTTCGTGGATCCAGAAATAATGAAACAAATCGAAGAGAAATTCAGGCTCGGGAAATATAGTACAGACAAGACCAGACCAATTAAGATTAAATTCAGGTCACAAACTACGGCTGAGAATATCTTATCCAAAACAGGGAAACTAGCAACAAGTGAACAATATAAAAAGGTATGGATAAAAAGGGAAATGAATAAAGAGGAAAGAGAGGAGGAAATAAGGAATAGAAATGAAGCTAAGAAAAAAAACGAGGCCAGAACAGAGACAGAAAAACAAGAATTCTACTGGAGAGTAGTGAATATGAAATTGAAGAAATGGAACATAAAAGAGAGAAACACAAAAGAAACAGAGAATACAATGGAAATAACAGAAAGTTTAAAGGATCCTACACAAATATAGATGGATTAATAACAGGACTGAATGAACTGAACAAATATCTGAAAGAAAAAGATCCGGACATAATGGGAATTGTTGAGACAAAATTAAAAGGCCCACTACCACCCAACAGCATAGGACACAATGCATATAATTATTGGATTAGAAACAGAAAGATAAAACAAAGGGGTGGAGTTATGTTCCTGACTTAGAAGGATATAAACGTGAAGAGAGTCACATATGGGAACAATAGAGTAGAGATGATAATGATAGAAGTAGAAGATAGAGATAAGAAGAGCAGAAAGTTTGTAATAAATTACGTGCCCCCAAAAACAGCCTCATGGGAAGAGAATGAACATAAAAGCATGTTAGAAGACACAAGAGTAACACTAAACGAGATAATGGAAGATGGAGGAAGAATAGTCATGATAGGCGACTATAATTGCAAAGAAATATGCTGAGAAGAGATGACCGTAAAGGGTGGAGAAGACTCATGGGGAAGTGTTCTACTTGAGATGATTATTGACCACACAATGACACAATGGATCCAAGAGAACACTAGGTATAGAAATGAAGAACCATCGAGACTAGACCTAATAATCACATCAGAACCTAAAATAGTGGAAAAGATAGAATACCAGGCACCAATAAGCAAAAGTGACCACATATTGATAGAACTAGAACTAAATGAGAAAAAATACAAGAAAAGAAATGAACAATATAGAAAAGGAAGATTGATGTATGAAAAAACAAACTTTGATAAAATAAGAGAATTCTTCCAAAATGAAAACTGGGAAAGAATACACAAAGAAGATACAACAGTAGAAGAGAAATGGAATATTTTGACAAAAATCTATAAAAAAAAAGGAGTAGAAAAGTATGTCCCAAGACAAAAACAAGAAAAAGAATATGTAAAATGCTGGTACAACAAAAGTTGTAGGGATATAAAAGACAAATGAGACAAAGCTTAGACCAAATTGAAGAAAACAGAAGACCAGAAAAATGGAAAATACATACTTGTTATAGAAATGAATATGTACAAGCGTGCAGAGAGGAAAAGAGAAAATATGAAAAAGATGTCATAGAAAAGTGTAAAGATCAACCAAAACTATTCTACAGATTTGTAAACAACAAACTGAAAAACAAACAAGATTTGGAGAAATTGAGACAAGGAGGAGTTGAATACACAGAGGAAATTGAAATGGCGGAAATTATGAACAAACATTTTAAATCGGTGTTTACAAAGGAGAACATACAACCTGAAGAGATCGAATGGAAAGAGAAAGTCCCCCCTATGAAATAAATAGAAGTAACAAAGAATGAAATATTGACTCACTTGAGTAATCTTGATGTCAGAAAATCACATGGACCAGATGAAATAGCAAACTAGATTTTGAAAGAATGCAGGAATGAACTGGCAGACATAATACATAGCATAATAAACAGTTCCTTGGAAGAAGGTAAAGTTCCAGAAGATTGGAAAAAAGCAAATATAGTACCTATATATAAAGGAGGAAATAAAGAAGACCCTAACAACTATAGGCCAGTCTCTCTAACAAGTACAATAGCAAAAATTTGTGAAAGAATTGTCAAAAGTAGATGGGTAAAATATTTAGAAAAAAAACAATGTGCTCAATCCAAGGCAATTTGGATTCAGACAAGGACGATCATGCGTCACCAATTTAATATGTTTCTATTCAAGGCTAATAGATATAATACAAGAAAGAGATGGATGGGCTGATTGTGCATTTCTAGACCTAAAAAAAGCTTTTGACAAAGTACCACATAAGAAGTTGCTTAAGAAATTAAAAACTCAAGGAGGAATACAGGGCAAACTGCTAAATTGGATGGAAGACTTTTTGCAAGAAAGAAAAATGAGAGTAGTGATAAGAGATCAACACTCAAAATGGGATGAAGTAATAAGCGGTGTTCCACAAAGAACAGTTCTGGCCCCAATAATGTTTGCTATATATATTAATGATATGGATGAAGGAATTGAAAGCTATATGAGCTTTTTTGCAGATGATGCAAAACTGTTGAAAAAAGTGAACACGGAAGAAGATTGTGAATCACTACAAAGAGATCTAAATATAGTACAGGAATGGAGTAGGAAGTGGGAGATGGAGTTCAATACAAAAAAGTGTAGTATAATGGAATTTGGAAAGAGTAAAAACAGAATAACAGGACCATATAAATTGGGAGAAGAAGGAATAAAAAAAGTAGAAAATGAGAAGGACCTGGGAGTCATTGTTATGAATAATATGTCACCTGAAAAACATATAAATAAGATTTTTGGAGAAACCTATAATTTAATAAGAACAATCAAAGTGGCATTTACATACCCTGGATGAAGAAATGGTGAAGAAAATTCTAATCACTCTGATAAGACCAAGATTGGAATATGCAGCAACTATATGGTCACCAAGTGCAAAAAAAATGCATAAAAAAAACTTGAAAGAATACAAAGAGCAATTACAAAATTGGCACCAACACTCTCAAAACTATCATATGAAGAGAGACTAGCAAAACTTGAACTACAGACACTAGAGCAAAGAAGAGAGAGAGGAGATTTGATAGCTATTTACAGAATCATGAAAGGCATAGAAATTACTGATAGAGAGAATCTGATAAAATGGGATGACAGAAATACAAGAGGACATGGAAAGAAAATAAAAAAAGACAGCTATAGAAGAGATGCGAAAAAGAACAGCTTTCCTCACAGAGTAATAGACAGTTGGAACAAGTTAGATGAGAAAGTGGTGTGTGCAAAAACAATACATGAATTTAAAAATAGTTTAGATAAAATGAGATACGAAAACGGGACACCACGAGCATAGCTCCCCTTCCCGTAAAATACAACTAGGTAAATACAACTAGGTAAATACACACACACACACACACAGTACCCAGTTCGAATCCTACCCAGGGCCGAAATTATTTCGGTATCGCTGTGCCTCGGGTCGTTACTCTGACTCTCGTGGGCGGGGAGTTGGGTGTGTGTGTGTGTGTGTGTGCAAGGTCATAGCATTACCCATAGATCGGACCTACGAGCTCTGAGCTCTCTTCCAGGAGGGAAATAGCTGTCGATCACGAGTCCAACACGTGATCCAAAGACCATGTGAATACACACACACACACACACACATTAAGAAGTTAATGTGCATTTGTAATATTGAATTATTGAATTCCTTGTGAGAAGGGGCGGCAAACACGAGGGCAGCCCCAGGCGGCAAAAGCACTAGCTACGCCACTGCTTAGGACCCTGCTACCTAACAACAACGGTATTCAAAAACTCGAAACCTTTGCGAAAATCAACCCAGCAACCACCACTATTCTTAGGCCCAATGTACCTACATTGGGATGGAACTTACATCACATATCAAAGATTTTTCTCGCACTTAGATGGGAAATTAACTTGTGACGTGGGTGCTTCGTCGCTGGGTGTATCAAATATTGTCGTTGTCTCCGACGAAGAGAAAGCGCTGACAAAAGCATTGAAAAATTCTTTCAAGGGATCGGCATTTATTTTGTGCACTCGACACTTACAGGAGAATACAAAAAGGAGACTGGTTGAACTAGGTGTGCCTCAAAAACAAAGGAGTTGGGTAGTGGGGGAAATATTCGGGGAACACGGTCTACTACATTCACACAACGAAAGCGATTTCGAGCAGAATTTATTCGACTTGCGGGTAAAGATTAGCAAGGATATTCCCACACTCACTGAATACTTCGCGAATCTTGCGGATCGGCTAAGAGATTACGTTTTTCTACCTCAGATTAAACACAAATTCTTGCCAGTCTCATGGGCAAACAATAACTCTGAATCAATGAACAATCTCATAAAACTTAGTACGAATTGGAGGCAACAGAAGCTACCGGAGCTAATTGAATGGCTGCATGAAATCGTGCAACTGCAAACGGCAGATGAGAGACGGGCATTATATGGAGAGGGCAGCTACGAGTTGGCAAAGTGGGTACGGAAATTTCGAACCAGCGGTTGCGTTTGGGATTCACTTTCAGCAGCAGAAAAAGAACAGATATGTAAAGTTCACCAAATTCATTCAATGCCAGGAAACCACGATTACATCCACAGACGGACAGCTAAAGATTCCGAAAACCCCAACCACTGCCAGCAAACCTGGGCAAAGGAAACGTTGTCGAGCAGAAAGGTCCGTTACTAAAAAGCGACCACGAGTTGATTTTTAATTGTTTACTATATCATTTTGAGGAATGTTCTTTGCATTTTTGCCAGTGTGCTTTTATTGATCGATTATGAAAATATTGTACTATATGTATATTTTTTATCATAGAACGGGGGACAGTACCGCTTCTCATAACCAGTCGGGAATTCAAAGAGTACATATAATCTTATTTAACTTTTTTACCTTTTGAGTTATTTTATATTCTGTGCATTTGTGAATAACGGTGATGCAATTATGTTCTGTATACTATAAATATGAAAAAATAAATCTATTGGTTTGTACGTCTGTCTTTCTTTCACTTTTTGTTTAGTTGAATCTTAGGGTGTACTATGAATGGAACTTGAAGTGTGAAAAACTGTCAATATAATTCCTCCAAGTCCCATCTTACCAAGTTCTGCAAACATGATAAAATAAATTGCCTTTCTGGTACTATGTTTAGTCTTGTGATGAACCAAATGATTGACTCTTGAAGGAAATGTGGAAAAAAATGAAAGTGCTGGTTCCATGTTTTACACCGACCCGATCGGGAACCGTGAAAACAAAGATGGCGGCCAGGAGGTTTGGGGCCGTATACACAAAACTTGTTAGCACTAACAAATAGCTGTTAAGGGTAACAAATTCCTGTTAAGACTAACATTTAGCTGTTAAGCACTAACAGTGGATACAGAAAACTTGTTAGGGCCTTAAAAGTACTGTTAAGGTAAAAGTGGTGTGGAGGACTATTAAGCTCTTAACAAATTCCTGTTAGTAGAAAAGATGGCGGAACAACAACAAATACAAAGACGACGGCGAGTATGTCGACAGCGACGGGACATATTTAACGAGTAAAATGACGACGAACTCATCAAACGCTTCAGAATGAACCGTGCTGGTATAATAACAATGGCTGATTTAGTGAGGGACAAACTTCAATCCCGAACAGAACGGAATCGACCACTGAGTCCTGAGACGAAGGTGGAAATTACCCTATGATATTTAGCCACAGGTAAAATGCAGCAGCGACGACTTTGAGACCTCACAAGCAACAATCAGCCGTGTCATTACTCAAACAATTGATGCACTATCAGAACCAAGAAGCGCAAGTAAAACAAGCAGAGTTCATGGAAGACTGTAGGTTTCCCGGTGTTGTGGGTACCATAGATGGCACAAATATTAGAATTGTGGCTCCAAGTGTAGATGAACATTTATATGTAAACAGAAAACAATACCACAGCATCAACGTGCTTTGCCATGCCTCCTTCTTGTCCTTGTGTCCTTGGCTTGAATCGCCCATTTATAATAATTTTTTCCTCCATAATCACGTTGACCAAGAGGAGTGTTTCCTCTTGTGACCAGTTTGGCTTCCTTTTCTTTTTCTGTGATTCTTCTGCCATGTCTATATCCTCTGAAATAATTGTTGAGTCTTCTGTCGGAAGATTTGTCTGTGGCGCGGCCGCCTATACAATGCGCCTTCGTCCAAAAATATCTGTCGTTGGTTAATAAGTACTCCTAAAAAACCATACATACGATATCTATGTGCTATCATGATACTCTATTAATAAATTTTGAACAACTGCATTAATAACACTGTTTTATGTGTGCAATTTTTAATAATACGTCCATTTACACGTTCATAAGCTGCTAACTTTAGCACTGTTTAGCGCAACTTGACAAACAACTGTTTACTAGCTAACAGTTATTAGTTAAGCATTGGTGTATAACTTTTAGTGGTTTTCTGTTAGCTAGCAGAGATTTAAGGCTAACAAAATAGTTTTGTGTATACGGCCCCTGGCCGCTATCTCGATCGGGCAAATTCCAAAGGTAGATAACTTTTTACTGTTAATGGCACAAAGTACATGAAACCTACAAAGACGACTCACTTGCAATATATATTTATTTCTGAATTGTTTCTAGCCAAATTTATAAACATTTAAAGTGATTGGACGCCATATAGGTCGCCATCGGACGCCTTTGGACGCATTTTAGGATGTCCGGTATGTATGTATTTCCACACACTGTTTCTTTATCAAAGTTATTCCAGATATCCAGCAATCTGTGTGGGAAACTATTCTTTCTCCGATCTCTTCTGTATTTATCCTTTTTGAGTTTCTTTTCATGACCTCTTGTTTTTCCATTGTAATTTTTTAGTAAACCATTCCTGTCAAGGATTTCCATTCCTTTCATGATTCTAAATATAGTCAGTAGATCACCTCTTTCTCTTCTCTGTTCTAGTGTTGGTAGTTCCAATCTCGATAATCTTTGTTCGTATGTTTTGGTCTAATCAATGTAACTAATATTTTTTTTTTAATAATTTCTTCATCCAAGTAATCAAATGCCACTTTCATTGACCAACAATTTTGTTTATATGTTTATCCGGTCTTTGCTGATTATTACTCCAATGTCCCTTTCCTAGTGCACCTTTTTATTTCTTCTTCACCAATTCTGTAATTTTTTTAAATTCTGTTTTTACTTTTTCCAAACTCCATTATGCTACATTTCTTGATATTGAAGTTCACTTACCACTTTTGAGTCCATTTCCAGATTTTGTCCTGGTCTGATTGTAATGAATCACAATCCTCTTCTGTTCTTACTTTCTTCAATATTTTTGTGTCATCTGCGAAGAAATCCATATAACATTCAACTCCTTCATCCATGTCATTTATGTATACGGCAAACATGATTGGAGTCAGCACTGACCCTTGTGGAACACCACTTATCATTTCTTCCCATTTCGAGTATTTTTCTCTTGTTACGACCCTCATTTTTGTGTGTGTGTGTGATGCCACCTATTAATTCTGATTTTCTTATTAAGTTCTTGTGTGGTACTTTGTCAAATGCCTTTTGAAGGTCTAGATAGGCACAGTCTGCCCATCCATCCCTCTCCAGTATTATATCTATTAGTCTCGAGTAGAAGCAGATCAGGTTTATTGTACATGATCTTCCTTGTATAAATCCAAATTAGTTTAGGTTTAGTATAGATTTTTTCCAGGTGTTTAACCCATCTACTTTTGATCACTTTTTCACATATTTTAGCTACTGTGCTTGTTAGGGAGACCAGTCTGTAGTTAGTTGGATTTTCCTTGTTTCCTCCTTTATATATTGGTACAATGTTTACATTTTTCCAGTCTTGTGGTACCTTTCCTTCTTTGAGCGAACATTTGATTATAGTGTGTATTTTATCTGTTAATTCTTCTACAGATTCTTTCAGTATCCAATTTGTAATTCCATCCGGACCATGCGATTTTTTTTTACATCAAGTTTTTTTTTTTCGCTGGTTTCCCTCTTTGTTAGTTATTTCCTTCGTTGGGGGTGATCTCTGTCTCTCTATTCCCTCACAGTTAGGTGTGTTCTCAATTGTGAATACCGATTTGAAGTGGTTGCTCATAACTTCTGCCATTTCTTGTTCTTCTGTGTATTCATGTATTTACCTAGTTGTATTTTACGGGACGAGAGCTATGCTCGTAGTGACCGTTTTCGTATCTCTCCACATCCAATTTATTCTTAAAATCGTGTATATTTCTGGCATTCACTGTTTCTCTGTTCAGTTTGTTCCAGACATCGATCACTCCATGTGGGAAGCTACTTTTTTCAGGTCTCTTCTGTAACTGTCTCTCTTTAGTTTCTTCTCGTGTCCTCTTCTTTCTCTTTTGTCCCATTTTAATAAGTCGTCTCTATCGAGAATTTCCATCCCTTTCATAATTCTGAAAATGGTCAACAAATCGCCTCCTTCCCTTCTCTCTTCTAGTATTGACAAATGTAATTTCTCCAATCTTTGTTCATATGTCAGATTTGACAGTATAGGTGTCATTTTTGTCGCTGCTCTTTGGATTTTTTTTTCTTATGTTCTTTTTTGTGCTAGGTGCCCACATTGTTACAGCATATTCTAGTTTGGGTCTTATCAGTGTAACAACTATTTTTTTTTAGCCATCTCCTCATCTATGTAGTCGAAAGCCACCTTCATTGATCTTAATAAGTTATAAGTCTCTCCAAATAATTTATTTACATGTTTATCAGGTGTCAAGTCACTTGAAAAGATTACTCCTAGGTCCCTTTCTGAGTCGACTTTTTTTACTTCTTTGTTTCCCATTTCATATTGTCCCGAAACTGTTTTTACTTTTATCAAATTCCATTATGCTACATTTTTAATGATGAAGTTGATCTCATATCTCCGACTCCATTCCCAGGTCATCTTGCAGCGATCTGCAATCTTCTTCTGTCCTTATTCTCTTGAGTAATTTGGCATCGTCAGCAAAAAAAAGTTCATGTAACAATTTACTCTCTCATCCATATCATTTATGTATACGGCAAACATTAAAGGAGCCAAAACAGAGCCTTGTGGGACGCCACTTTTCACATCTTCCCAGTTCGAATTTTTGTCTCTAAGTGTGTGTATTTACCTAGTTGTACCTAGTTGTATTTTTGCGGGAAGGGGAGCTATGCTCGTGGTATCCCGGCTTCATATTTCGTTTTGTCTAGACTGTCTTTAAATTCGTGTATCGTTTTTGCACACACCACATTCTCTTTTAACTTGTTCCAAATGTCATTACCCTGTGGGGAAAACTGTTCTTGTTTAGGTCTCTTCCATAACTGTTTTGATTTTCTTTCCGTGTCCTCTTGTATCTTTACTATTCCATTTTATTAGATCCTCTCTATCAATAGTTTCTATGCCTTTCATGATTCTATGAATATTTATCAAGTCTCCTCTCTTCTTTGCTGTGTGTGTATGTACTTTGGTTACATTTTGAGCTTGCATGATTATGAAAGTGATATTTAAGGTATAATTAATAATAGCTGTCATATAAATAAAATCATCTATAGAAAATGCTGGCATCGATTGGGAGCTGTTGATATAGAAAATAAGCACCTAATACGTTGTGATGAAGATTCCCACACAAACGAATCAGCAAGTGTAATATTGCGGAACAGTTATGATCAACTTGACATCTTACTAATAATTACTATATCTATTTTAAAATATTTGAAAAATTACCATGCACTTAACATTTCCAGATATTATGTTGTATGTGTAAAAGCAGATGCATAATTTTGCGATTTGTCATATTTCATAGTCGTTGTTTCCCCTTGTTACAACCTCTTTTATTTTTTCTTCATAACGCACTCATATGAATGAAATAAATAATATTTCTGTAAATGAACATAGATAATTATGTACAACGATAGAAAAGATTAATTGTATATATATTGACGGTTAGAAAGAAATGAATGTCGACAATATCAGGAAAGTGTTATGACGTCATAACGGCAAAGCAGTACCAAGGAGAATAACACATTAGTAAGTTCTATCACTTTTACTTTACTTTTGTTTGTTTAATCTCGACTCCCGCTCCGTCTTTCCGACGCTCTAGGAGTCGCACCTTATATCATCGGTCAATTTTTAGTTTCACCCAACCATAGAATTTGATATGTGGCTTTGTGTAATGATTTTTTATTAGAAAATGACACCAGTGACCAAGGTTACAAGGTAAGTTGGTTACAGGTAATCAATTTTTCTATCCTATGGCTATATGAATTTAATATATTTGTTAGTGAACAGAATCCACCAGTAACCATAAGACATCGTCTTTATAATAATCATCATTACTATAGTTAGGAACGCATTAAAATCTGGTCCCAGGAAGCCGGGCTCCATATTGGCTCGACTCTGCAGGGGAGTAGACTTACCTGGCGTTCGCCAGAATGAAATGAGTATTGGTCGCCAACGTGGTGAATATGCGCAGGAAATCTGACGGGTGTGATTTGATTTGCATGAGAAGCGTGGCAACGTAAAACAATGGCCGTATAATTTTTCTCGAAATACACGCGACTCGATGGCGCAGTTGGTAGAGTTCCCGACAGCGGTAAAATTTTACTTTCGACCTTTGTTTGAATATAGCAATACAAAATTAAATAGTAATTTTGTAAATTAAAATGTATCAACGTAATATGCAATTTTGTGTGCGGAAATGAAAATAAAAATACGTTGCTACAACAGATTTCTTAAGTAACGAAGTCGTGTACGACGAATGGTACGCCATGTTTGTTGTGGTAGATGCCGACGTCGGAGAAATGAAAGGACGATAAATTTGTCTAAAACTAAACTAACCTAACCTAACCTGTGTTTAATAAATCATTACCTGCAAATTAGATATCCGGCTGGTCCTCGTCGTCGTCGTCGTGAGAGACGTTGGCGGGCTTTTCAACCACTCTCAGCTTTTGTATGGCTATATTCCTCCAATGGTCGAAAGTAAAATTTTACCGGTTAGGTTAGTTTAGTTTACTTTACTTTAGACAAATTTATCATTCTTTCATTTCTCCGACGTCGGAATCTACCATAACAAACATGGCGTACCATTCGTAGTACACAACTTCGTTACTTAAAAATTCTGTTTTAGCAACTTTTTTTATTTTCATTTCCGCACACAAAATTGCATATTACGTTCATACATTTTAATTTACAAAATTACTATTTAATTTTGTATTGCTATATTCCAACAAAGGTCGAAAGTAAAATTTTATCATCCGATACGGGTTCGAATCCCGCCCAGGGCTGAAATAATTTCAGTGTCGCTGCGCTGCGAGTCGATATTCCAAGTCTCGTGGGAGGGGAGTTGGGTTATGTTAGATTAAATTAGACTATAGGTTAGGAGTTATTGGACAGCGTAAGTTTTGTTACATATCCCTGCTTGCGTGATTCAGGAATTTCATTGACGCTTCTCCCTTCTTCTTCTGCTGCTGCAGGGGAATTGCCCCCTCCCCCCCCCCTGGAGCTGGAGAGAACCCACCCTCCGTCTCGCGGCAGCTCCCCGCCACGCTCACGTCAGGAAAGGTAAGTTGTAATGCAGCAGCACAAGACGGAATGTCGTCAAGTGGACTCGATCCATTCCTCGGTCATCGTCTCCCTTCCTCCTCCTCTCCCTTCCCTTCCTCCTCCTCTCCCTTCCCTTCCTCCTCCTCTCCCTTCCCTTCCTCCTCTCCCTCACCTTCCTCCTCTCCCTTACCTTCCTCCTCCTCCTCCTCTCCCTTTCCTTCCCTTCCTCCTCTCCCTTCCTCCTCTCCCTTCCTCCTCTCCCTTCCTCCTCTCCCTTTCCTTCCCTTCCTCCTCCTCCTCCTCCTCCTCCTCCTCCTCCTCTCCCTTTCCTCCTTGTCTTCTTTCCCTTCCTCTTCCTTTTTATTTCCCCTCCTTCTTTACCTCCTCCTCCTTGTCATCCTCCCCATTCTCGCGCCCCTCCACTCCCTTCAACCCCCTTCCCCTTCTCAACTCCTCCTCCTATTCTTCTCTCTCCACCATCCCCTCCACCTCTTCCTCCATCGCTCCATCCACCTATTCCCCCTCTGTCTCCACCACTCCATCCACCTCCTCCTTCGATTTCCCTTCATTCTTTTGTTGTTGTCTCGTTTTCATTCATTTCCTGCAGAGATTCCTCTCTCCCATCTCTTCCTTTTTTTTTTTCATTTTTTTGCTGCTGCTGCTGCTGCTGCTGCTTTCTCTACTTTCTTCTTCTTCTTCCGGGTTCGCATCCCCCCCCCCCGGCCTGTCCTCTTTTTGTTGTTGTTATTATTAGTTTTCCTCTAATTTGCTTTCCTCCTCCTCCTGCTGCTGCTGCTGCTGCCACCCTTCCAGCCTTCCTCATTCCTCCAATATTGTCATCAGCAACACCACCATAACTAAGCACCATCACTACAACCACCACCACCGCTACAGCCACCACCACTACTGCAGCCACCACCACCACTACAACCACCACCACCACTACAACCACCACTACAACCACCACCACCGCTACAGCCACCACCACCACTACAACCACCACTACAACCACCACCACTACAACCACCACCACTACAACCACCACCGCTACAGCCACCACCACTACTACAGCCACCACCAACACTACAACCACTACAGCCACCACAACTAGTACAGCCACCACCACCACTACAACCACCACTACAACCACCATCACTAAAACCACCACCACCACTACAACCACCACCACCACTACAACCACCACCATCACTACAGCCACCACCACCACTACAACCACCACCACTACAACCACCACCACCACTACAACCACCACCACCACTACAACCACCACCACTACAACCACCACTACAACCACCACCACCACCACTACAACCACCACCACTAAAGCCACCACCATCACTACAGCCACCACCATCACTACAGCTACCACCATCACTACACCACCACCACTACAACCACCATCACTAAAACCACCACCACCACTACAACCACCACCACCACTACAACCACCATCACTACAGCCACCACCATCACTACAGCTACCACCATCACTACATCCACCACCATCACTACAACCACCGCCACCACAACCACCACCACCTTCAGCCACCACCACCACTACAGCCACCACCACCACTACAGCCACCACCACCACTACATCCACCACCACTACATCCACCACCATCACTACAACCACCAACATCACTACATCCACCAACATCACTACAACCACCACCATCACTACATCCACCACCATCACTACAACCACCACCATCACTACATCCACCACCATCACTACAACCACCACCATCACTACAACCACCACCATCACTACAACCACCACCATCACTACAACCACCCCCACTACATCCACCACCATCACCACAACCACCACCATCACTACAATCACCACCACTGCTACAGCCATCACCACCACCACTACAGCCATCACCACCACCACTACAGCCACCACCACCACCTTCAGCCACCACCACCACCTTCAGCCACCACCACCACCTTCAGCCACCACTACACCCACCACCACCACCACTACATCCACCACCACTACATCCTCCACCACCACCACTACATCCACCACCACTACATCCACCACCACTACATCCACCACCACTACATCCACCACCATCACTACAGCCACGACCATCACTACATCCACCACCATCACTACATCCACCACCACTACATCCACCACCATCACTACATCCACCACCATCACTACATCCACCACCACTACAGCCACGACCATCACTACATCCACCATCACTACATCCACCACCATCAATACATCCACCACCACCACTACAGCCACCACAACCATCACTACATCCACCACCATCAATACATCCACCACCACTACAGCCACCACAACCATCACTACAGCCACCACCATCACTACATACACCACCACCACTACAGCCACCACCACTACAACCACAACCATCACTACAACCACCACCATCACTACAACCACCAATACATCCACCACCACCAATACATCCACCACCACCAATACATCCACCACCACCACTACAGCCACCACCACTACGGCCACCACCACCACTACATCCACCACCATCACTACATCCACCACCATCACTACATCCACCACCATCACTACATCCACCACCACTACAACCACCACCACTACAGCCACCACTAACACTACAACCACCACTAACACTACAACCACCACTAACACTACAACCACCACTATCACTACAACCACCACTACTGCTACAGCCACCACCACCACTACTACAGCCACCACCACCACTACAGCCACCACCACCACTACAGCCACCACCACCACTACAGCCACCACCACCACTACAGCCACCACCACTACAGCCACCACCACCACCACTACATCCACCACCACCACTACATCCACCACCATCACTACATCCACCACCATCACTACATCCACCACCATCACTACAGCCACCACCATCACTACAGCCACCACCATCACTACAGCCACCACCATCACTACAGCCACCACCATCACTACAGCCACCACCATCACTACAGCCACCACCATCACTACAGCCACCACCATCACTACAGCCACCACCATCACTACAGCCACCACCACCACTACAGCCACCACCACCACAACAGCCACCACCACCACTACAGCCACCACCACCACTACAGCCACCACCATCCCACCATCACTACAGCCACCACCATCACTACATACACCACCATCACTACATCCACCAGCACTACATCCACCACTGCAACCACCACCACCACTACAGCCACCATCATCACTACAGCCACCACCACCACTACAGCCACCACCACCACTACAGCCACCACCACCACTACAGCCACCACCACCACTACAGCCACCACCACAGCCACCACCACCACTACAGCCACCACCACCACTACAGCCACCACCATCACTACATCCACCACCACTACATCCACCACCATCACTACATCCACCACCATCACTACATCCACCACCATCACTACATCCACCACCATCACTACATCCACCACCATCACTACATCCACCACCATCACTACATCCACCACCATCACTACAGCCACCACCATCACTACAACCACCACCATCACTACAACCACCACCATCACTACAACCACCACCATCACTACAACCACCACCATCACTACAACCACCACCATCACTACAACCACCACCATCACTACAACCACCACCATCACTACAACCACCATCACTACAACCACCACCACTACAACCACCACCACTACAGCCACCACCACTACAGCCACCACCATCCCACCATCACTACAGCCACCACCGCCACTACATCCACCACCACTACAGCCACCACCATCACTACAACCACCGCTACAGCCACCACCACCACTACAGCCACCACCATCTCTGCAGCCACCATCACCACTACATCCACCACCACCACTACAGCCACCACCACCACTACAGCCACCACCACCACTACAACCACCACCACCACTACAGCCACCACCACCACTACATCCACCACCACCACTACAGCCACCACCACCACTACAGCCACCACCACCACTACAGCCATCACCACCACTACACCCACCACCACTACACCCACCACCATCACTACAACCACCACCATCACTACAACCACCACCATCACTACAACCACCACCACTACAGCCACCACCACCACTACAGCCACCACCACCACTACAGCCACCACCACTACAGCCACCACCACCACCACTGCAGCCACCACCACCACCACTACAGCCACCACCACCACCACTACAGCCACCACCACCACTACAGCCACCACCATCACTACATCCACCACCATCACTACATCCACCACTATCACTATATCCACCGCCACCACTACAGCCACCACCACCACTACAGCCACCACCACTAAATCCACCACCATCACTACAGCCACCACCACTACAACCACCACCATCACTACAGCCACCATCACTACAGCCACCACCACTACAACCACCACCACTACAGCCACCATCACTACAGCCACCCCATCACCACAGCCACCCCCTCTACAGCTACCACCATCACTACAACCACCACCATCACATTACTACAACTGCCACCACTACAACCACCACCACCATTACGGCCACCACCACTACAGCCACCACCATCACTACAGCCACCACCATCACTACAGCCACCACCATCACTACAGCCACCACCATCACTACAGTCACCACCATCACTACAGTCACCACCATCACTACAGTCACCACCATCACTACAGTCACCACCATCACTACAGCCACCACCATCACTACAGCCACCACGACCACAACAGCCACCACCATCCCATCACTACAGCCACCACCACCACTACAGCCACCACCATCCCACCATCACTACAGCCACCACCATCACTACATCCACCACCATCACTACATCCACCAGCACTACATCCACCACTGCAACCACCACCACCACCACTACAGCCACCATCATCACTACAGCCACCACAACCACTACAGCCACCACAACCACTACAGCCACCACCTCCACCACTACAGCCACCACCTCCACCACTACAGCCACCACCACCACTACAGCCACCACCACCACTACAGCCACCACCATCACTACATCCACCATCACTACATCCACCACCATCACTACATCCACCACCATCACTACATCCACCACCATCACTACATCCACCACCATCACTACATCCACCACCATCACTACATCCACCACCATCACTACATCCACCACCATCACTACAGCCACCACCATCACTACAACCACCACCATCACTACAACCACCACCATCACTACAACCACCACCATCACTACAACCACCACCATCACTACAACCACCACCATCACTACAACCACCACCATCACTACAACCACCACCACTACAACCACCACCATCACTACAACCACCATCACTACAACCACCACCACTACAACCACCACCACTACAGCCACCACCACTACAGCCACCACCATCCCACCATCACTACAGCCACCACCACCACTACAACCACCACCGCCACTACATCCACCACCATCACTACAACCACCGCTACAGCCACCACCACCACTACAGCCACCACCATCTCTGCAGCCACCATCACCACTACAGCCACCACCACCACTACATCCACCACCACCACTACAGCCACCACCACCACTACAGCCACCACCACCACTACAGCCACCACCACTACAGCCACCACCACTACAGCCACCACCACCACTACAGCCACCACCACCACTACAGCCACCACCACCACTACAGCCACCACCACCACTACAGCCACCACCATCACTACAACCACCACCATCACTACAACCACCACCATCACTACAACCACCACCATCACTACAACCACCACCACTACAGCCACCACCACCACTACAGCCACCACCACCACTACAGCCACCACCACTACAGCCACCACCACCACTGCAGCCACCACCACCACAGCCACCACCACCACCACTACAGCCACCACCACCACTACAGCCACCACCACTACATCCACCACCATCACTACATCCACCACCATGACTACATCCACCACTATCACTATATCCACCACCACCACTACAGCCACTATCACTACAACCACCACCACTAAATCCACCACCACCACTACAGCCACCACTACAGCCACCACCACTAAATCCACCACCATCACTACAGCCACCACCATCGCTACAACCACCATCACTACAGCCACCACCATCACTACAGCCACCCCATCACCACAACCACCCCCTCTACAGCTACCACCATCACTACAACCACCATCTGTACAGCCATCACCATTACTACAACTGCCACCACTACAACCACAACCACCACTAGAGCCACCACCACTGCAGCCACCCATCACTACAGCCACCACCATCATTACAGCCACCACCATCATTACAACCACAACAACCACCACCGCAACAACCACCACCACTAAATCCACCACCATCACTACAGCCACCACCATCACCACAGCCACCACCATCACCACAGCCACCACCATCACCACAGCCCCCCCCCCTCTACAGCTACCACCATCACTACAACCACCATCTCTACAGACATCACCATCACTACAACCACCATCACTACAACCACAACCATCACTACGGCCACCACCATCACTACAGCCACCACCATCACTACAACCATCACTACAACCACCACTACAACCACCACCATCACTACAACCACAACTATAACCGCCATTAACCACAATTACAACCACCAATAATCACTACAACCACTACCAACACTACAGCCACCACAATTACCAGCATCAATACAACCAATATCAACATCACTACAACAATTGCTACAACCAGCACCAATACCATCACTACAACCACCTACCAATATTCATTACCAGCACCATCCTTACAACCATTCACCACAATCACCAACACTACAACTGCCACTACCATCACTACAACCGCCACTACCATCACTACAACCGCCACTACCATCACTACAACCGCCACTACCATCACTACAACCACCAACAATCACTACAACCACCATTACCAGCACTGTCATTACAACCACTACAACCAACATCCCTAAACCACCATTACAACCACTACAACCATCACAATCAATATAAATACAGCCACCATCACTACAACCACCAACACCATTACCAGCACCACTACAACCCATATCAACATCACTACAATCGCCAAAACCATCACTACAACCATTACCAGCACTACTACAACCATCATTACATCTAACAATCACTGTAATCACCACCACTACAACCAGCAATCACTATGACCACTACAACCACCACTGCAAACAACCCTATAACAGCTACCACTACAACTGCCATTACCAGCACCATCACTACAAGCAATATCAATATCACTACAACCACCAGCACCACTACAGCTACCAATAATCACTCTAACCACCACCATTACCAGCACCATCACTACAAGCGCCACTACCATCACTACAAGCGCCACTACCATCACTACAACCACCGCTACTATCACTACAACCGCCATTACCAGCCCACTTCAACCAATATCAATATTACAACCATCACTACAACAAATATCAACACCAGTACACCATCACTCCAGCCAATATCACAGTACACAATCACTACAACCAATATCAACACCAGTACAACCACTACTACAACCATTACCATCGATACCACCAAAAATCACTACAACCACCACTACCATCAATACAACCTTCACTAACATCACTACAACCACCATTACAGCTGCCACCACTACAATATCAACACCAGTACAACCAACAATTACAACCACCTGCAATCAATATGACCACCAACACCACTACAACACCATTACCAGCACCACTACAACCAATATCAACATTACGACCTCTACAACCAACAATTACGACAACCATCACTACCATCACTACAACCACCATTACCATCACTACAACCACCATTACCAGCACCACTACAAACATTATCTCTACAACCACCAACAATCACTAACATCACTACAACCACCAACAATCACTAACATCACTACAACCACCAACAATCACTAACATCACTACAACCACCAACAATCACTAACATCACTACAACCACCAACAATCACTAACATCACTACAACCACCAACAATCACTAACATCACTTGTGGTACTCCCCCAGGTAGGCGTAGCTCCTCCTTGGGGATCGGTGCCATCTGCGTAGAGCTGATGGCCAGGGGTGGTTGCTGCTGATTGGCCCCCAACTCTTGGGGGTGGGGGGTGGTCCCACGACGTAGACGTTGCAAACAACACAAACAACACAACATACACTCTACAAAGGATTTGTATGGAAAACCCAGTTTCGGCTGTGGCCTTCCTTGGGGAGACGGGACTGCTCGGACAGACAGTCTAGGGAACGACAACAACAACAACTAACATCACTACAACCACCAACAATTACTGCTACTACCATTACTACGACCACCACCATTATTACAATAACCACCACTGCAACAACCATCATACCATCACTACAACCACCACTGTCATCAGTACATCACTATAACCACCACCATTACCAGCAAAATCACTACAACCACCACCATTACCAGCAAAATCACTACAACCACCACCGTCAATACAATCACCACTACCATCACTACAATCACCATCACAACTACCATTACTAGCACCACTGCAATCAATAACACGAACCATTAGAACCATCACTACAACTGCCATTACCACCATCCCTACAACCACAATCACTACAACCAATATCAACACTAGAACCATTACAACCATCATGTCCACCATTACAACCATCATAACCACCATTACTAGCATAATCACTACAACCACCACTACAACCCATCACTACAATTACCACCTCAATGCTACCACATGGGTACAAGGTCATCTGCTATGCAGATGACATTGTGTTCATGATTACTGGGAAATGGCAGTGCTTCAACAGGGCTCAGCGCTGTTTAAGCACTGTGGCGACGGAATGTTGCAGATTAGGGTTAAAGATCTCCCCTACAAAATCGAAGGCCATGGCATTGAGACTCTGGAAAGAAGGGAAGCACCTCACCATCCAGGACCTTAGGCTGGACTGGGTTCACCAGTATCAGTACTTGGGGGTCTGGATTGATGAGAGGCTCACCTTTCAGAAGGAACTTACCTATCTCAAGGAGAGACTGAAAGCAAGAACCACAGTTATGAGAGCAATGACGGGGAAGGCATTTGGTGCCACGCATCGGGTCCTTCGCACATTCTATGTGCACGCAGTCTGCAGTTTGGTGGACTATGCTGCCCCAGCTCTCATAAATGTGGCGACTGGCAAGCTTGAAGACCTGGAGCCTTGCCAAAATGCCGCAGCAAGGATTATTCTGGGAGCTCAACCTTGGACTAAGATCGTTAACCTCCAAATGGAGGCTTCATTGCCTTCATTAACATCACGGGTCAGAAGACTGGAGGTCAACTTTCTTGCCAAGATAGTCCAGAGCCCCAGGATAACTGAGCTGAGCCAGAGCCTTGTGATAGCTCTGGGACGGGTGGGTACTCATATCCACTCTGATACCTGGCTATCACAGGCGGCTGGACTTCTGGACTCCTTCAGGCTCACCAGTGCTCTCCTTGAGAAGGGTAGGGACTCTCACACCCAGAGTTCAAGCCCCCACCACCATGGCTGTCGATACCTGCAACCTTCGTTGTCGTAAAGCTTCCCAGTAAGAAGTTATGTGACCAGGAAAGAGTATGAGCGCAGGCCCTACAAGGCATCCGCGCACTGTCGGAACCTGGAATGGCGGTCTATTATACGGATGGCTCCGTAGACCCCAACAGGCCCCGTAGTGCAGGGGCTGCCTTCGTGATGGATGGTTTGACCTTCGGCAGGAGAGTATCTGATCATGCGTCCACTCTCCAAGCTGAGGCCATAGCGGTCCAAGGAGCGTTAGAGCATGCTCTAATATCTCGAGCTGGTCCTGTGGTAATCCACACGGATTCACAGTCTCTGCTAGGCAGCTTAGAATCGACACAGCCCAGCGACAATGTACGCCTACTGACCTCCATCCTAGCACTCCTGCTGAAGCTGCATCAGCAAGGCAGGAGTGTTACGCTCAACTGGGTGCCAAGCCACGTAGGTGTCCCAGGTAACGAGCTAGCCAACGTCGCAGCTGAAGCGGCGCGCCAAAGACCCAATGTCCATGTTGTCGTCCCTCTTAGCAGAAATCAGTTGCGCCTATGCACCAGGGCTCTTAACCAGGTACAACGGTTCCTTCAGCACAGACTGGAGGCAGAGGTGTCAGAGAGGGCGAGGTGGTACAGGGCAGTCACAGACTACAAGCCCCTTGTACTCCCTCGCTCCACACCTAGAAAAGTGGAAACTCTGCTTTTCTGTCTGTGGCTGGAGGACCGTTGTTTCTGGCAAATCAAGAATGACTCCACGCCAGAAGAGAGATGTCGACATTGCCGCCACCCTGAAGCCACCCTTGTCCACTACCTCAAGCATTGCCCCGCAACTACTTTTCTGAGGAGAGGGCCTCCGACAACATCTGAGGGTCTTGTGCGCCGCCTATGCAGCCACTTAAGCGTATACGAACTGCGTCGGCTGGTGGAGTGTCAGCCCCCCCTTTAATTATATTTCTTATATTATTATGTACTCCGTTCATGTTAGGAAGGGTGAATTCACCGAGATGTGCATACATATTTAACATAGGTATGCACATCCGGTAAATGTATGAGTGGGCGTGGCCAAGCCACACACACATATATTGAATCACCCCCACTTTTTCTAAATATTATTACAACACTTGCTACATAACAACTATCACTGAACACACAGCTAATGTTAGGAAGGGTGCATTCACCGAGATGTGCATACGTATTTCATATACGTATGCACATCTAGTGAATGTATGAGTGTGTGTGGTTGGGCCCACACACACTCATAAGTCAAATCACCCTCCAAATGGGCTCACACTTAAAGCCCATGGGAATTTTTTTTCCCAAATTTTACAGTACAGTACAGTACAATTACCAGCACCACTACAATCAATATCAGTGTTATTAGAACCATTACAACTATCACTACAGCCACTACAGCCCTATCATTACAACCACCATCACTACAACTGCCACCATTACCAGCATTACAACCACTACCATCACTACACCCACAACCAATCACTACAAGCAGCCCCATCACTACAAGTACCATTACAAACACCAATCACTACAACTAGCATTACACTACAAATAATGTAAACACTACAGCCATTACTACAGCCACCATCCCTACAACCATCACAACCAATATCAACATTACAACCTATATCAACATCACTACAACCAGCACCATTACAAGAACCACTACCATCACAACCACCAACAATTACAACCATCATCACTACAACCGCCATTACCAGCACCCCTACAACCAATCATCACTACATCCCAGAACTCACTACAACAAATGTCAACATCACTACAACCACCACAACCAATAACATTAGAAGCACCACTACCATCACTACAACTGTCACCATTACAACCATCACTACAACTGTCACCATTACAACTATCACTACAACTGTCACCATTACAACCATCACTACAACTGTCACCATTACAACCATCACTACAACCACCAATTACTACTACTATCACTACAGTCGCCATTACCAGCACCACTACAACCACCATCGCAGCCAATATCAACGTTACTACAACCACCATCACTACAACCAATATCAACATCAGTACAACCATCACTACAACCAATATCAACATCAGTACAACCATCACTAAAATCACTACAACCACCAACAATCACTACAAACGCAACCTCCACTACCATCACTACAACCATCAAAACCGCCACCATCACTACAACTATAACCAGCACCACTACAATCACCATCTCTACAACCATCAAAACAGCCACCAACACCACTACAATCACCATCCCTACAACCATCAAAACAGCCACCATCACTACAACTATAACCAGCACCACTACAATCACCATCCCTACAACCATTACCGGTGCACGGTAATAATGGCACAGGTAAAAATGGCACGGTAAAATCGGCACAGGTAAAATGGCCAACTGAAAAAATAGGTAAAAATGGCACAAGTGAAAACCAGTTTTGAATCAAATATATTCTATTAATATATCACATATAACCTTTTATTTACATTTATTATATTGGTAAAAAAAAAAAATGATTCACCTCCATTTTATAGGTTTATACGTTTAAATTTTATGTAAAACAATTATAGTAAAATGAAATATGTTTAGACATGAGAACACCGTTTTGATAACTAGAATCTTATGTTGTGACCAAGTCCACGTAACACTTGATCAAGGTTTTTCCTTCCTTCTGTGTAGTCTTTGCATAAATTCTTTAGTCTTTGTTGTAGATCGACATATACTCTCTTTGTTTTCTTCCTGGGTGGTTCACCAACTGAGTTTCTTGCTATCACTGCACTCAGAACAGCTTCTTCATTCTTAATTGTTCTTATAAGTTTCCAGATAGATGGGTGCTGGTAGCCTACAAGGTTGTTGGTTCTTGGACAGTCATTCATGGTAGTTTGATGTACATTCCAAAGTTCTGGAGGAAATCTTGCTGGAGTACGCCAAAGGTTTACTGCTGGAATGCCTGACTGGAAGTTCCGTCTTCTTCTCTGAACATATGTACCAGAAGCATAAGTTTGGTCGAAGTACTCTAGCAGGGGAGCTGCTTCATCAGGACATCTAGCCTTGAGTAACTGCATTCCCACTGGAACATCTTCAACTGGTATAAATGCCAATGAGTCGATCTGTCCACAGAAAGAAATAACGAAAGTTTTCACTCTCTTTGTAGTGGTTGGTGAGGCCAAGGTCCTGTATTTTTCTCCAGGTACTCTGAGTCAGGTGGTAGAAACGACCTTGTGTGCGTGTTTCCGGTCCAAAAACATTGCTGATAGCTTGGATGATCGCCTGCTCGAAGTCAACAATTATGACTGTTGGGTCTGGGTAGAGCTCAATCTCGTGGCAGTGATCCATGATTGCTTGTAGCAGGGTTTCATATGTATCTTGTGTTTTAGTCTGCAGACAAGCAAAAACAGCAGAAACTGCAGTATTACCAATTGGGACGCGTATTACATAAAGCTGTAGAAATCCTAGTGGAGCCATTGCATAATTGCCATTCATCAGCCATGTATCAGCAGAAGCAAGTAATTGCAGGGATTCATCAGAACCAAACACAATGATGAGGTTGCCATTGTCTGGTCCATTGTCGAAGAACAAAAATGGTTTGGGCTCGGGAGCTGCAGTAGTTGTCCATTCTCCAGTAAGTTTCAGATCCTCGAGTCGTTCTGGTACTTGTGGATAGCGTTTAGATCTTTATGATGTCCTCACTTGGAAGTAACGCCTTTCCTTCAGCCGATAAGTTATCCAGGTTATTGCTGTAAATCTGGCTAGGTCTATCTTCTGTTTCTGCTGCTTTTCTCTTCATGTTGTTAATGCATTTTGTGACTGAAATAGCTGCAGAATCAGGAGCGTGGTTGTGGTCGTTAGCTGGTACAGGATCAGTCATATCAAGGCTGGTGGTCATGGTGCCTTTACAAAAAGATGTTCTCCTAACACATCTCCATCTGATAGTACTTGATCTTACAATCTGTTTCGTATACATGTATCCTTGGAAGCAAATCTTCTCTTTTCCTTTGTTACTCACTATGACTTCCATGATGGGGTTGTTGAAGAGCCACTTAGATCAATGGTGTGTAGTGAACCAGGAGTAAGGTATTTATTTTGTTAAGGAACCACTGGGAGAGCTTGAAGTACTTTCCAAAGTTCATCAAGCTGTTCCAATGAATTTCCCAAAGTACATCAAGCTGAAAGAAATCTTGCTTGTTACAGGTATATGATATATTTATTTATTTTATTATTTTACAAAAAAAATATTCAAAAACATTTTCTAAACACTGCCTTTTTTTTTCACAAAAATATTCACTTGTGCCATTGTTACCAATTTTTTCACTTGTGCCATTTTTACCTGTGCCGTCTTTACCATGCCATTTTTACATAAATTCACCATTACCACCACCACTACAATCCCAATCCCTACAACCATTACCACCACCACTACAATCCCAATCCCTACAACCATTACCACCACCACTACAATCCCAATCCCTACAACCATTACCACCACCACTACAATCCCAATCCCTACAACCATTACCACCACCACTACAATCCCAATCCCTACAACCATTACCACCACCACTACAATCCCAATCCCTACAACCATTACCACCACCACTACAATCCCAATCCCTACAACCATTACCACCACCACTACAATCCCAATCCCTACAACCATTACCACCACCACTACAGTCCCAATCCCTACAACCATTACCACCACCACTACAATCCCAATCCCTACAACCATTACCACTACCACTACAATCCCAATCCCTACAACCATTACCAGCATCACCACAACCATCCATTACTTCAACCAACACTACCAACACTACCATCACTACAACTGCCATTACTAGCACCATCATTACAACAACCATGACCATTACCAGCACCACTACAATAACTACAACCACATCACAACCACTGTTACCAGCACAATTACTACAATGATCATCAATACAATCACTACCATCACTACAACCAAAATCAACATCACTAGAATCATTAGAACCACCGTTACTACAGCCACCGAAATCATTATAACCAACAATACACCACTACAACCACCAGTACCAGCACAATCACTACAACCATCACAACCACCTAACATCACTACAACAAATATCATCAGTACAATCACCATCACTAAAACCACTACAACCATCAACAATCACTACAGACACCCTTACCAGCACCACTACAACCACCATCATAACAGCCATTACTACAACCAATATCATCACTACAACCAGCATTACTTCAACCACCAACAATCCCTAAAACCAACTCTACCATCAACAATCACTACAACCGCCATTACCAGCACCACTACAACCATTATCAACACTACAACCATCATTACCAGCACCACTACCATCACTACAACCACGACCGTTACCAACACCACTACAACAACCACTACATCACAATTACCAGCACAATCACTACAACCACCATCATCAGTACAACCGCCACTACCATCACTGCAACCAATATCAACATCACTAGAACCATTACAACCAACAGTCACTACAACCACCACCATTACCAGCACAATCACTACAAACGTCACTACAACCAATATCAATAGTACAATCCCCACTAAAACCACTACAACCGTCAACAATCACAACCAATATATCACCACAACCAACAATCACTACAGGTCCTGGAGCTGCAGCGTCTACGTCGTGGGACCACCCCCCAACCCCAAGAGTTGGGGGCCAAACAGCAGCAGCCAGCCCTGGCCATCAGGTCTACACAGGTGGCACCGATCCCCAAGAGGAGCTACGCATGCCTTGGGGAGTACCGCAATCCTTTTTCACAACATGCAATGTTACGTTTTTTCTGCACCGAGGGGTGATTTTCCGGCGATCACCCCTCTTCTACTTTTAGCCGGAGATGTAGAGAGCAATCCTGGGCCCACCACAAAATACACATACCCAACATGCTCTAAACCCATTACTTCGAGCAGACAGACAAAGGGCTCAGTTCAGTGCAATATGTGCAAAAACTGGGCCCACCTCACTTGTACAACACTTGCTGACACAAACCAATACACAAACACTTGGACATGTTCTACCTGCCCTCCAGTAACCCCACTCCCACCTCCCCAACCACAGCCAGCACCCTTACCCACTCCCAATTTCCCCTTGCCCTTACCCCTGATCAGTACAGGCGCTCCTCAACTTACGTTTTAGTTACGTTCCGAATGGCCGAACGTAACGTGAAAATGAACGTAAGTTGTTACTGTACGTTCCAGTAATGTATGACCATTCATACTGTACTATACATCCATAAATTTTATTACTGTATCTTATAAAACACCCCTAAATCATTAATTGTAAACATAACATTGTAAAATAATAACATTAATTTCAAATTAATTAAATTCAAGCAACATAAATTGAGATGGTGGAGGAGGAGGCAAGGCACGTTCAGTCTGTCGTTTGTGCCATGTAAACAATGTATGCAGCGTCATGCGTAAGTATCGTTTGAACTACGGAGAGCGCACTAAACTAAGAAATTTACTTTTTTTTTTAGTCAGTTCAAACGAAAAATCGAAAAAACGTAAAACGAATGAACGTAAGTAGAGGAGCGTCTGTACTCCCCTTCCTTTGTCACCGATCTCTCCTTTACCCCCCCTCTAACCCAGATCCTATACCTTCCCCATTAACACCCCAACCTCAACCCCAAACGGCAACAGACAACACATACAAAACACACAACATCAACATATTACAACACAATATTGACGGTATTAACACGAAAAAACATGAACTCAAACACTTTCTTAAACAACACAACATACACATTGCAATTATACAAGAAACAAAACTAAGACACTCACACAAAACACCATCATTTCATAATTACACCACTGGACCGACAGCAATGGCGGTGGACTCATCACCCTGATCCACCACTCCATCTATTTTGTGGACACAAGTGCCACAACCAAAATTCTCCTCCCTACCACAGATAACACTACAGAAATCCAATCCATTCGAATCCGCACAGGCAACAAATCAACACTGACAATAGTTAACATGTACATTCCCCCCCAATCATCCCCCACAGTTCCAAACACCTTCAGGCCTCAATTTAGCCAACTATCCTCAATCCCCAACCTGATCATGGGTGGTGACTTCAACGCCAAGTCGTCTGCCTGGTATGTCGACAACCCTGACACAGACAGAGGGTTTGATATAGACTCAGTTTGACTCATTGACTATCATGAACAACACACATAATCATACACATATCCCACACCAAGCCCTCTACACTCCCTCCTCTCCTGATATCACCTTTTGCTCCCCCTGCCTAACCCCAACAACATCATGGAGAGTGGTCGGAACCCTTGGTTCTGACCACCTTCCAATCATCATCACCACCAAAACAAGATGCACCCCAGTTGGCCACAGACACACATACACCAATTACAAGAGAGCTAACTGGGAAGCTTTTACTGAAGAGACAGAACAACATTTTGAAACACTTAACAGTATACCAATCACAAACATAAACAATGCTGTGCACACTTTTAATACAATCATACAAAACGCAGACAAGAGATACATCCCTAGAGGCAACAGAAAATCACACAACCCCAACTTCACACCAGAAATCCAGGGCCTCATCAGACAACGTGACACACTTAAACACGATACCCCCACACCTATCCCTCAAAACATAGCAGACCAAATACAAACACTAAACACTGTGATTGCCAATAAAATACACAAAAAAAAAACACAAAATTGGCAAAACTATCAATACACTTGATCACAAAACAAACACCAGCAAATTGTACAAAACACTCAACAGCATTACAATATCCAACAGTATCACTACACGCTCTCATGCAGCAATAATTACAACAACAGATAATCTACCCTCAAACAGACAACAAGCAAACACACTCGTACGTCATTTTGCACAGACAAGCCATCTCACTTCTCACCCTGACGACCGACGCACCATCTCACTTCTCACCCTGACGACCGACGCACCATTCGACGTAAGAAAGAATTTCCCACAGACTCAGACTATACACCCTTCATAGACAGTCAGACAAAACACATAATACATAATCTCAAGCACTCATCTGCCTGTGGCCCTGATAACATAAGCAACATCCACCTAAAACACATTGGACCACAAGGTATACACGCACTCACAAACATTGCAAACTACAGCTATTCACACAACACTATACCCGACATCTGGAAGCATGGTAAAATAATCACCATTCCAAAACCGAACAAAGACCCAACAATCCCAACATCGCACCGCACAATCACACTTCTCTGCACCCCCTCGAAAGTCATTGAACGCCTAATACTTAAACTTGTTACACCACATATTCCCCTTGCTGACTCACAACACTGTTTTAGGCCACTACGCTCCACAAACACTCTTGTGATAAACCTCACACAAAGAATTTTAGATGGCATCAATTCAGATAGGCCCCAACACAGAACACTTCTTATAACAGACATAAGTAAAGCTTTTGATGCTATCCCCCGCCACAACCTAACAAATAAAATATATAACACAGACATGCACAATAACACCAAAAGATGGCTGGCCAATTATCTGGCAGGTAGGAATGCTTATGTGTCATATAATGGCCAATCATCGCACATCAGAAACATTAAGAATGGAGTATCACAGGGCTCAGTTCTATCCCCCACACTCTTTAATCTATACATGCATGACTTACTCACACCAGACACCTCAGAAATACAAATATCTTCCTACGCAGACGACATAACAATCACATGCACACATCGTAACACAGACAAAGCTGCAGAAATAATCCAGCCATACCTTGATACACTTCACACATGGTTCATCACAAGCAGACTCAAAATAGCTCCAACCAAATCTACAGCAACACTTCTCACCAACTGGACAAAAGAACACAAATACATACCTCATCTCTACATCAACAACACTCTAATACCACACACAAACACACCGAAAATTCTTGGTGTAACATACGATACATCCATGTCTTTCAAACAACACATCACAAACATAAAAAACAAATGCACACCTAGACTTAACGCACTTAAGTCAATCACTGGAACAACATTTGGACAAAACAAAGAAACTAATATAGCAATATACAAACAATGCATACGATCATTGATGAATTATGCGAGTCCTGCATGGGCTCCTAATGTCAGTGAGACACACCACAACAACCTTCAAATCATACAAAACAAAGCCCTAAAAACAATTACAGGCTGCACAAATACAATACCTACAGACCATTTACACCATGAAACAAAAGTCCTCAAAGTCAAGGACCACCTCGACATGAGGCACACAAACACTTGCCGCAGCCACCACAAACACATCACACCTGCTACACTACATAGCAGAACACCCACACACACACCAAGAAACATTAAAACAACACCCAAAGACCTTTATCACACACAGATACTGTCTTCTCTTCCTCCACAACCACCAAATACCAGCCTCCGGAAACATATTCATAATCATATCACTCACCACTCCATTAACACACTGAAAGACAACACACTGCTGCATGCCAGACCCCCAGATATCCACCCTTCTGAATCCTCTCTCCCACGAAAGGACAGAGTCCACCTGGCCATACTGTGGTGCGGCCACCACCCAGCACTTCTAAGCTACCAGAAGAGGCTGGATGACTGCATTGTGAACAGCTGCCCAGGATGTAACACTTCACCCCATACCATACAACACATAATGGAAGACTGCATTATACACAACCATGCACGCAAACAACACAACATACACTCTATAAAGGATTTGTGGAAAAACCCAGTTTCGGCTGTGGCATTCCTTGGGGAGACGGTACTGCTCGGACAGACAGTCTAGGGAACAACAATCACTACAACCTCCATTACCAGCACTACAACCAATATCAACACTACAAACACCATTACCATCACTACAGCCACGATCATTACCATTACTACAACCACCTCCATTACCAGCACAATACAACCACCAATACCATCACTACAACCACCAATACCATCACTACAACCACCAATTACTACCATCATTACAACTGCCATTACCAGCACCAGTACAACCGCCACCATCACTACAACCAATGTCAACATTACTACAACCACCATCACTACAACCATTACTAGCACCATTACAACATCACTACAACCATTACAACCAACAATCACTACAGCCACCACCATTACCAGCACAATCACTACAAACATCACTACAACCAATATCAACAGTACAATCCCCATTAAAACCAATACAACCATCAACAATCACAACCAATATATCACTACAACCTCCATTACCAGCACTACAACCTCCATTACCAGCACTACAACCAATATCAACACTACAAACACCATTACCATCACTATAACCATGATTACCAGCACTAAAATCACTACAACCACCTCCATTACCAGCACAATCATTACAACTACCAATTACTACCAGCACTACAACTGCCATTACCAGTACAACCGCCACCATCACTACAGCCAATATCAACGTTACTACAACCACCATCACTACAACCATTACCAGCACCATTACAACCACCCATTACTTCAACCAACAATCACTACAACTGCCATTACCAGCACCACTACAACCACCACTACAACCAATAACAGTACAAACGTCACTAAAACCACTACAACCACCAAGAACCACCACAAACACAACCACCATTATCCGCAC